>NW_025228868.1:20777-22953 GCF_018294505.1 Triticum aestivum
GAACTTATTTGAACTCCATAGTTTTTCTGTGTTCCAAATGCACCATTCAAAGCCACATCATGAATTTTAAACCCTTTCTGACTTCATTTGTTATTTTTCATGCATTTACTGATTTTTTTGAGCTATAAGACCCTGAAATTGAAAAGCCTGCAAATGAACTCTGAAAAGGTTGAAAGTTTGCATGGTGTCATCATTTCACCCACATAGCATGTGCAAGAAAGTAGAGAGGCTTAAGGAAAAAACTGGATGCACTTCGTGTACAAAACAAACAATCTCATTCGAAGTATCAGGGTTTCATACGGAAACTCGTCTGTTACAAAGGGATTTCATTTTCTTGAACTTATTTGAACTCCATAGATTTTCTGTGTTCAAAATGCACCATTCAAAGCCACATCATCAATTTTCAACCCTTTCTGTCTTCATTTGTTATTTTTCATGCATTTACTGATTTTTTTTGAGCTATAAGACCCTGAAATTGAGAAGCACTACAAATGAACTCTGAAAAGGATAAAAGTTGGCATGGTGTCATCATTTCACCCACATAGCATGTGCAAGAAAGTAGAGAGGCTTACGGCAAAAACTGGATGCACTTCGTGTACAAAACGGACAATCTCATTCGAAGTATCAGGGTTTCACACGGAAACTCGTGTGTTACAAAGAGATTTCATTTTCTTGAACTTATTTGAACTCCATAGTTTTTCTGTGTTCAAAATGCAACATTCAAAGCCACATCATCAATTTTGAACCCTTTCTGACTTCACTTGTTATTTTTCATGCATTTACTTATTTTTTTGAGCTATAAGACCCTGAAATTGAAAAGCACTACAAATGAACTCTGAAAAGGTTGAAAGTTGGCATGGTGTCATCATTTCACCCACATAGCATGTGCAAGAAAGTAGAGAGGCTTACGGCAAAAACAGGATGCACTTCATGTACAAAACGGACAATCTCATTCGAAGTATCAGGGTTTCACACGGAAACTCGTGTGTTATAAAGGGATTTCATTTTCTTGAACTTATTTGAACTCCTAGTTTTTCTGTGTTCAAAATGCACCATTCAAAGCCACATCATCGATTTTCAACCCTTTCTGACTTCATTTGTTATTTTTCATGCATTTACTGATTTTTTTGAGCTATAAGACCCTGAAATTGAAAAGCCTGCAAATGAACTCTGAAAAGGTTGAAAGTTTGCATGGTGTCCTCATTTCACCCACATAGCATGTGCAAGAAAGTAGAGAGGCTTAAGGAAAAAACTGGATGCACTTCGTGTACAAAACAGACAATCTCATTCGAAGTATCAGGGTTTCATACGGAAACTCGTCTGTTACAAAGGGATTTCATTTTCTTGAACTTATTTGAACTCCATAGTTTTTCTGTGTTCAAAATGCACCATTCAAAGCCACATCATCAATTTTCAACCCTTTCTGTCTTCATTTGTTATTTTTCATGCATTTACTGATTTTTTGAGCTATAAGACCCTGAAATTGAGAAGCACTACAAATGAACTCTGAAAAGGATAAAAGTTGGCATGGTGTCATCATTTCACCCACATAGCATGTGCAAGAAAGTAGAGACGCTTACGGCAAAAACTGGATGCACTTCGTGTACAAAACGGACAATCTCATTCGAAGTATCAGGGTTTCACACGGAAACTCGTGTGTTACAAAGAGATTTCATTTTCTTGAACTTATTTGAACTCCATAGTTTTTCTGTGTTCAAAATGCAACATTCAAAGCCACATCATCAATTTTCAACCCTTTCTGTCTTCATTTGTTATTTTTCATGCATTTACTGATTTTTTTGAGCTATAAGACCCTGAAATTGAAAAGCACTACAAATGAACTCTGAAAAGGTTGAAAGTTGGCATGGTGTCATCATTTCACCCACATAGCATGTGCAAGAAAGTAGAGAGGCTTACGGCAAAAACTGGATGCACTTCGTGTACAAAACGGACAATCTCATTCGAAGTATCAGGGTTTCACACGGAAACTCGTCTGTTACAAAAGGGATTTCATTTTCTTGAACTTATTTGAACTCCATAGTTTTTCTATATTAAAAATGCACCATTCAAAGCCACATCATCAATTTTCTACCCTTTCTGACTTCACTTGTTATTTTTCATGCATTTACTGATTTTTTGAGCTATAAGACCCTGAAATTGAAAAGCACTACAAATG
>NW_025228868.1:23734-25838 GCF_018294505.1 Triticum aestivum
CATGGTGTCATCATTTGACCCACATAGCATGTTCAAGAAAGTAGAAAGGCTTACGGCAAAAACAGGATGCACTTCGTGTACAAAACGGACAATCACATTCGAAGTATCAGGGTTTCACACGGAAACTCATCTGTTAAAAAGGGATTTCATTTTTGAACTTATTTGAACTCCTAGTTTTTCTGTGTTCAAAATGCACCATTCAAAGCCGCATCATCGATTTTCAACCCTTTCTGACTTCATTTGTTATTTTTCATGCATTTACTGATTTTTTTGAGCTATAAGACCCTGAAATTGAAAAGTCTGCAAATGAACTCTGAAAAGGTTGAAAGTTTGCATGGTGTCCTCATTTCACCCACATAGCATGTGCAAGAAAGTAGAGAGGCTTAAGGAAAAAACTGGATGCACTTCATGTACAAAACAGACAATCTCATTCGAAGTATCAGGGTTTCATACGGAAACTCGTCTGTTACAAAGGGATTTCATTTTCTTGAACTTATTTGAACTCCATAGTTTTTCTGTGTTCAAAATGCACCATTCAAAGCCACATCATCAATTTTCAACCCTTTCTGTCTTCATTTGTTATTTTTCATGCATTTACTGATTTTTTGAGCTATAAGACCCTGAAATTGAGAAGCACTACAAATGAACTCTAAAAAGGATAAAAGTTTGCATGGTGTCATCATTTCACCCACATAGCATCTGCAAGAAAGTAGAGACACTTACGGCAAAAACTGGATGCACTTCGTGTACAAAACGGACAATCTCATTCGAAGTATCAGGGTTTCACACGGAAACTCGTGTGTTACAAAGAGATTTCATTTTCTTGAACTTATTTGAACTCCATAGTTTTTCTGTGTTCAAAATGCAACATTCAAAGCCACATCATCAATTTTCAACCCATTCTGACTTCACTTGTTATTTTTCATGCATTTACTGATTTTTTTGAGCTATAAGACCCTGAAATTGAAAAGCACTACAAATGAACTCTGAAAAGGTTGAAAGTTGGCATGCTGTCATCATTTCACCCACATAGCATGTGCAAGAAAGTAGAGAGGCTTACGGCAAAAACTGGATGCACTTCGTGTACAAAACGGACAATCTCATTCGAAGTATCAGGGTTTCACACGGAAACTCGTCTGTTACAAAAGGGATTTCATTCTCTTGAACTTATTTGAACTCCATAGTTTTTCTATGTTAAAAATGCACCATTCAAAGCCACATCATCAATTTTCTACCCTTTCTGACTTTACTTGTTATTTTTCATGCATTTACTGATTTTTTGAGCTATAAGACCCTGAAATTGAAAAGCACTACAAATGAACTCTGAAAAGGTTGAATGTTGGCATGGTGTCATCATTTCACCCACATAGCATGTTCAAGAAAGTAGAGAGGCTTACGGCAAAAACAGGATGCACTTCGTGTACAAAACGGACAATCTCATTCGAAGTATCAGGGTTTCACACGGAAACTCGTCTGTTAAAAAGGGATTTCATTTTCTTGAACTTATTTGAACTCCTAGTTTTTCTGTGTTCAAAATGCACCATTCAAAGCCGCATCATCGATTTCTAACCCTTTCGGACTTCATTTGTTATTTTTCAAGCATTTACTGATTTTTTGAGCTATAAGACCCTGAAATTGAAAAGCCTGCAAATGAACTCTGAAAAGGTTGAAAGTTTGCATGGTGTCATCATTTCACCCACATAGCATGTGCAAGAAAGTAGAGAGGCTTAAGGAAAAAACTGGATGCACTTCGTGTACAAAACAGACAATCTCATTCGAAGTATCAGGGTTTCATACGGAAACTCGTCTGTTACAAAGGGATTTCATTTTCTTGAACTTATTTGAACTCCATAGTTTTTCTGTGTTCAAAATGCACCATTCAAAGCCACATCATCAATTTTCAACCCTTTCTGTCCTCATTTGTTATTTTTCATGCATTTACTGATTTTTTGAGCTATAAGACCCTGAAATTGAGAAGCACTACAAATGAACTCTGAAAAGGATAAAAGTTGGCATGGAGTCATCATTTCACCCACATAGCATGTGCAAGAAAGTAGAGAGGCTTACGGCAAAAACTAGATGCACTTCGTGTACAAAACGGACA
>NW_025228868.1:26624-28024 GCF_018294505.1 Triticum aestivum
GAAAACTCGTATGTTACAAAGGGATTTCATTTTCTTGAACTTATTTGAACTCCTATTTTTTCTGTGTTCAAAATGCACCATTCAAAGCCACATCATCGATTTTCATCCCTTTCTGACTTCATTTGTTATTTTTCATGCATTTACTGATTTTTTGAGCTATAAGACCCTGAAATAGAAAAGCACTACAAATGAACTCTGAAAAGGTTGAAAGTTGGCATGGTGTCATCATTTCACCCACATAGCATGTGCAAGAAAGTAGAGAGGCTTACGGCAAAAACTGGATGCACTTCGTGTACAAAACGGACAATCTCATTCGAAGTATCAGGGTTTCACACGGAAACTCGTGTGTTACAAAGAGATTTCATTTTCTAGAACTTATTTGAACTCCATAGTTTTTCTGTGTTCAAAATGCAACATTCAAAACCACATCATCAATTTTCTACCCTTTCTGACTTCACTTGTTATTTTTCATGCATTTACCGATTTTTTGAGCTATAATACCCTGAAATTGAAAAGCACTACAAATGAACTCTGAAAAGGTTGAATGTTGGCATGGTGTCATCATTTCACGCACATAGCATGTTCAAGAAAGTAGAGAGGCTTACGGCAAAAACTGGATGCACTTCGTGTACAAAACGGACAATCTCATTCGAAGTATCAGGGTTTCACACGGAAACTCGTCTGTTAAAAAGGGATTTCATTTTCTTGAACTTATTTGAACTCCTAGTTTTTCTGTGTTCAAAATGCACCATTCAAAGCCGCATCATCGATTTTCAACCCTTTCTGACTTCATTTGTTATTTTTCATGCATTTACTGATTTTTTTGAGCTATAAGACCCTGAAATTGAAAAGCCTGCAAATGAACTCTGAAAAGGTTGAAAGTTTGCATGGTGTCATCATTTCACCCACATAGCATGTGCAAGAAAGTAGAGAGGCTTAAGGAAAAAACTGGATGCACTTCGTGTACAAAACAGACAATCTCATTCGAAGTATCAGGGTTTCATACGAAAACTCGTCTGTTACAAAGGGATTTCATTTTCTTGAACTTATTTGAACTCCATAGTTTTTCTGTGTTCAAAATGCACCATTCAAAGCCACATCATCAATTTTCAACCCTTTCTGTCTTCATTTGTTATTTTTCATGCATTTACTGATTTTTTGAGCTATAAGACCCTGAAATTGAGAAGCACTACAAATGAACTCTGAAAAGGATAAAAGTTTGCATGGAGTCATCATTTCACCCACATAGCATGTGCAAGAAAGTAGAGAGGCTTACGGCAAAAACTGGATGCACTTCGTGTACAAAACGGACAATCTCATTCGAAGTATCAGGGTTTCACACGGAAACTCATGTGTTACAAAGAGATTTCATTTTCTTGAACTTATTTGAACTCCATAGT
>NW_025228868.1:28034-28325 GCF_018294505.1 Triticum aestivum
AAAACGGACAATCTCATTCGAAGTATCAGGGTTTCACACGGAAACTCGTGTGTTACAAAGAGATTTCATTTTCTTGAACTTATTTGAACTCCATAGTTTTTCTGTGTTCAAAATGCAACATTCAAAGCCACATCATCAATTTTCAACCCTTTCTGACTTCACTTGTTATTTTTCATGCATTTACTGATTTTTTTGAGCTATAAGACCCTGAAATTGAAAAGCACTACAAATGAACTCTGAAAAGGTTGAAAGTTGGCATGGTGTCATCATTTCACCCACATAGCATGTGCA
>NW_025228868.1:28335-29255 GCF_018294505.1 Triticum aestivum
GAAACTCGTCTGTTAAAAAGGGATTTATTTTCTTGAACTTATTTGAACTCCATAGTTTTTCTGTGTTCAAAATGCAGCATTCAAAGCCACATCATCAATTTTCAACCCTTTCTGACTTCACTTGTTATTTTTCATGCATTTACTGATTTTTTTAGCTATAAGACCCTGAAATTGAAAAGCACTACAAATGAACTCTGAAAAGGTTGAAAGTTTGCATGGTGTCATCATTTCACCCACATAGCATGTGCAAGAAAGTAGAGAGGCTTACGGCAAAAACTGGATGCACTTCGTGTACAAAACGGATAATCTCATTCGAAGTATCAGGGTTTCACACGGAAACTCGTGTGTTACAAAGGGATTTCATTTTCTTGAACTTATTTGAACCCCTAGTTTTTCTTTGTTCAAAATGCTCCATTGAAAGCCACATCATTGATTTCAACCCTTTCTGACTTCATTTGTTATTTTTCATGCATTTACTGATTTTTTTAGCTATAAGACCCTGAAATTGAAAAGCACTACAAATGAACTCTGAAAAGGTTGAAAGTTGGCATGGTATCATCATTTCACCCACATAGCATGTGCAAGAAAGTAAAGAGGCTTACGGCAAAAACTGGATGCACTTCGTGTACAAAACGGACAATCTCATTCGAAGTATCAGGGTTTCACACGGAAACTCGTGTGTTACAAAGAGATTTCATTTTCTTGAACTTATTTGAACTCCATAGTTTTTCTGTGTTCAAAATGCAACATTCAAAGCCACATCATCAATTTTCAACCCTTTCTGACTTCACTTGTTATTTTTCATGCATTTACTGATTTTTTTGAGCTATAAGACCCTGAAATTGAAAAGCACTACAAATGAACTCTGAAAAGGTTGAAAGTTGGCATGGTGTCATCATTTCACCCACATAGCATGTGCA
>NW_025228868.1:29355-29899 GCF_018294505.1 Triticum aestivum
ACTCTGAAAAGGTTGAAACTTGGCATGGTGTCATCATTTCACCCACATAGCATGTGCAAGAAAGTAGAGAGGCTTACGGCAAAAACTGGATGCACTTCGTGTACAAAACGGACAATCTCATTCGAAGTATCAGGGTTTCACACAGAAACTCGTCTGTTAAAAAGGGATTTCATTTTCTTGAACTTATTTGAACTCCATAGTTTTTCTGTGTTCAAAATGCACCATTCAAAGCCACATCATCAATTTTCAACCCTTTCTGACTTCACTTGTTATTTTTCATGCATTTACTGATTTTTTAGCTATAAGACCCTGAAATTGAAAAGCACTACAAATGAACTCTGAAAACGTTGAAAGTTTGCATGGTGTCATCATTTCACCCACATAGCATGTGCAAGAAAGTAGAGAGGCTTACGGCAAAAACTGGATGCACTTCGTGTACAAAACGGACAATCTCATTTGAAGTATCAGGGTTTCACACGGAAACTCGTGTGTTACAAAGGGATTTCATTTTCTTGAACTTATTTGAACTCCTAGTTTTTCTGTG
>NW_025228868.1:29909-30499 GCF_018294505.1 Triticum aestivum
TTTTTCTGTGTTCAAAATGCACCATTCAAAGCCACATCATCAATTTTCAAACCTTTCTGACTTCACTTGTTATTTTTCATGCATTTACTGATTTTTTTAGCTATAAGACCCTGAAATTGAAAAGCACTACAAATGAACTCTGAAAAGGTTGAAAGTTTGCATGGTGTCATCATTTCGCCCACATAGCATGTGCAACAAAGTAGAGAGGCTTACGGCTAAAACTGGATACACTTCGTGTACAAAACGGACAATCTCATTCGAAGTATCAGGGTTTCACACAGAAACTCGTGTGTTACAAAGGGATTTCATTTTCTTGAACTTATTTGAACTCCTAGTTTTTCTGTGTTCAAAATGCACCATTCAAAGCCACATCATCGATTTCAACCCTTTCTGACTTCATTTGTTACTTTTCATGCATTTACTGATTTTTTTAGCTATAAGACCCTGAAATTGAAAAGCACTACAAATGAACTCTGAAAAGGTTGAAAGTTGGCATGGTGTCATCATTTCACCCACATAGCATGTGCAAGAAAGTAGAGAGGCTTGCGGCAAAAACTGGATGCACTTCGTGTACAAAACGGACAATCTCA
>NW_025228868.1:30509-30840 GCF_018294505.1 Triticum aestivum
TTTTCTGTGTTCAAAATGCACCATTCAAAGCCACATCATCAATTTTCAACCCTTTCTGACTTCATTTGTTATTTTTCATGCATTTACTGATTTTTTTGAGCTATAAGACCCTGAAATTGAAAAGCACTACAAATGAACTCTAAAAAGGTTGAAAGTTGGCATGGTGTCATCATTTCACCCACATAGCATGTGCATGAAAGTAGAGAGGCTTACGGCAAAAACTGGATGCACTTCGTGTACAAAACGGACAATCTCATTCGAAGTATGGGGGATTCAAACGGAAACTCGTCTGTTACAAATGGATTTCATTTTCTTGATCTTATTTGAACTC
>NW_025228868.1:30850-31653 GCF_018294505.1 Triticum aestivum
CGGACAATCTCATTCGAAGTAGCAGGGTTTCACATGGAAACTCGTCTGTTACAAAGGTATTTCATTTTCTTGAACTCCATAGTTTTTCTGTGTTCAAAATGCACCATTCAAAGCCACATCATCGATTATCAACCCTTTTTGACTTCATTTGTTATTTTTCATGCATTTACTGATTTTTTTGAGCTATAAGACCCTGAAATTGAAAAGCCTACAGATGAACTCTGAAAAGGTTGAAAGTTTGCATGGTGTCATCATTTCACCCACATAGAATGTGCAATAAAGTAGAGAGGCTTAAGGCAAAAACTGGATGCACTTCGTGTACAAAACAGACAATCTAATTCGAAGTATCAGGGTTTCATACGAAAACTCGTCTGTTACAAAGGGATTTCATTTTCTCGAACTTATTTGAACTCCATAGTTTTTATGTCTTAAAAATGCACCATTCAAAGGCACATCATCAATTTTCAACCCTTTCTGTCTTCATTTGTTATTTTTCATGCATTTACTGATTTTTTTGAGCTATAAGACCCTGAAATTGAGAAGCACTACAAATGAACTCTGAAAAGGATAAAAGTTGGCATGGTTTCATATTTTCACCCACATAGCATGTGCAAGAAAGTAGAGAGGCTTACGGCAAAAACTAGATTCACTTCATGTACAAAACGGACAATCTCATTCGAAGTATCAGGGTTTCACACGGAAACTCGTGTGTTACAAAGAGATTTCATTTTCTTGAACTTATTTGAACTCCTAGTTTCTCTGTGTTCAAAATGCACCATTCAAAGCCACATCATCGATTTTCA
>NW_025228868.1:31663-34207 GCF_018294505.1 Triticum aestivum
CACTTCGTGTACAAAACGGACAATCTCATTCGAAGTATCAGGGTTTCACACGAAAACTCGTCTGTTACAAAGGGATTTCATTTTCTTGAACTTATTTGAACTCCTTGTTTTTCTGTGTTCAAAATGCACCATTCAAAGCCACATCATCGATTTTCAACCCTTTCTGACTTCATTTGTTATTTTTCATGCATTTACTGATTTTTTTGAGCAATAAGACCCTGAAATTGAAAAAAGCACTACAAATGAACTCTGAAAAGGTTGAAGGTTGGCATGGTGTCATCATTTCACCCACATAGCATGTGCAAGAAAGTAGAGAGGCTTGCGGCAAAAACTGGATGCACTTCGTGTACAAAACGGACAATCTCATTCGAAGTATCAGGGTTTCACAGGGAAACTCGTCTGTTAGAAAGGTATTTCATTTTGTTGAACTTATTTGAACTCCATAGTTTTTCTGTGTTCAAAATGCACCATTCAAAGCCACATCATCGATTATCAACCCTTTCTGACTTCATTTGTTATTTTTCATGCATTTACTGTTTTTTGGAGCTATAAGACCCTGAAATTGAAAAGCCTACAGATGAACTCTGAAAAGGTTGAAAGTTTGCATGGTGTCATCATTTCACCCACATAGCATGTGCAAGAAAGTAGAGAGGCTTCAGGCAAAAACTGGATGCACTTCGTGTACAAAACAGACAATCTCATTCGAAGTATCAGGGTTTCATACGAAAACTCGTCTGTTACAAAGGGATTTCATTTTCTTGAACTTATTTGAACTCCATAGTTTTTCTGTGTTAAAAATGCACCATTCAAAGGCAGATCATCAATTTTCAACCCTTTCTGTCTTCATTTGTTATTTTTCATGCATTTACTGATTTTTTTGAGCTATAAGACCCTGAAATTGAGAAGCACTACAAATGAACTCTGAAAAGGATAAAAGTTGGCATGGTGTCATCATTTCACCCACATAGCATGTGCAAGAAAGTAGAGAGGCTTACGGCAAAAACTAGATGCACTTCGTGTACAAAACGGACAATCTCATTCGAAGTATCAGGGTTTCTCACGGAAACTCGTGTGTTACAAAGAGATTTCATTTTCTTGAACTTATTTTAACTCCTAGTTTTTCTGTGTTCAAAATGCACCATTCAAAGCCACATCATCGATTTTCAACCCTTTCTGACTTCATTTGTTATTTTTCATGCATTTACTGATTTTTTTGAGCTATAAGACCCTGAAATTGAAAAGCACTACAAATGAACTCTGAAAAGGTTGAAAGTTGGCATGGTGTCATCATTTCACCCACATAGCATGTGCAAGAAAGTAAAGAGGCTTACGGCAAAAACTGGATGCACTTCGTGTACAAAACGGACAATCTCATTCGAAGTATCAGGGTTTCACACGAAAACTCGTCTGTTACAAAGGGATTTCATTTTCTTGAACTTATTTGAACTCCTAGTTTTTCTGTGTTCAAAATGCACCATTCAAAGCCACATCATCGATTTTCATCCCTTTCTGACTTCATTTGTTATTTTTCATGCATTTACTGATTTTTTTGAGCTATAAGACCCTGAAATTGAAAAAAGCACTACAAATGAACTCTGAAAAGGTTGAAGTTTGGCATGGTGTCATCATTTCACCCACATAGCATGTGCAAGAAAGTAGAGAGGCTTGCGGCAAAAACTGGATGCACTTCGTGTACAAAACGGACAATCTCATTCGAAGTATCAGGGTTTCACATGGAAACTCGTCTCTTACAAAGGTATTTCATTTTCTTGAACTTATTTCAACGCCATAGTTTTTCTGTGTTCAAAATTCACCATTCAAAGCCACATCATCGATTATCAACCCTTTCTGACTTCATTTGTTAGTTTTCATGCATTTACTGATTTTTTTGAGCTATAAGACCCTGAAATTGAAAAGCCTACAGATGAACTCTGAAAAGGTTGAAAGTTTGCATGGTGTCATCATTTCACCCACATAGCATCTGCAAGAAAGTAGAGAGGCTTAAGGCAAAAACTGGATGCACTTCGTGTACAAAACAGACAATCTCATTCGAAGTATCAGGGTTTCATACGGAAACTCGTCTGTTACAAAGGGATTTCATTTTCTGGAACTTATTTGAACTCCATAGTTTTTCTGTGTTAAAAATGCACCATTCAAAGGCACATCATCAATTTTCAACCCTTTCTGTCTTCATTTGTTATTTTTCATGCATTTACTGATTTTTTTGAGCTATAAGACCCTGAAATTGAGAAGCACTACAAATGAACTCTGAAAAGGATAAAAGTTGGCATGGTGTCATCATTTCACCCACATAGCATGTGCTAGAAAGTAGAGAGGCTTACGGCAAAAACTAGATGCACTTCGTGTACAAAACGGACAATCTCATTCGAAGTATCAGGGTTTCACACGGAAACTCGTGTGTTACAAAGAGATTTCATTTTCTTGAACTTATTTGAACTCCTAGTTTTTCTGTGTTCAAAATACACCATTCAAAGCCACATCATCGATTTTCAACCCTTTCTGACTTCATTTGTTATTTTTCAT
>NW_025228869.1:0-8206 GCF_018294505.1 Triticum aestivum
AAACGCACCCCGGGGTTCAACAATCGTGGAAATCGCTCTGGGTCCCCAAAACGTTGAGTAATAGTGTACGAAACGGATTAGAATTGCCCGAATATGTGAGTGTTGATGACCGACACGTAAACGCATCCCGGGGTTCATCAATCGTGGAAATGACTCCGAGACCCCAAAATAGAGTAATAGTCCAAGAAACGGGCCAGAATCGGCCCAAACTGTGATTGTTGATGACGGACACGTAAGCGCACCTTGGAGTTCGACAACCATGGAAATCGCTTTGGAACCCCAAAGCGGTGAGTAATAGTCCATGGAACGGGCCAGAATCGTCCAAAACTGCGAGTGTTGATGACCAACACGTAAGCACATCTTGGGGTTCAACAATTATGGAAATCGCTATGGGACCCTAAAACCGAGAGTAATAGTCCGCAAAACAGGTCAGAATTGGCCAAAACTGTGAGTGTTGACGACGGACACATAAACGCACCCCGGGGTTCATCAATCGTGGAAATCGCTCTGGGTCCCCAAAACGTTGAGTAATAGTGTACGAAACGGATTAGAATTGCCCGAATATGTGAGTGTTGATGACCGACACGTAACCGCACCCCGGGGTTCGTCAATCGTGGAAATGACTCCGAGACCACAAAATAGAGTAATAGTCCAAGAAACGGGCCAGAACCGGCCCAAACTGTGATTGTTGATGACCGACACGTAAGCGCACCTTGGAGTTCGACAACCATGGAAATCGCTTTGGGACCCCAAAACGGTGAGTAATAGTCCATGAAACAGGCCAGAATTGGCCAAAACTACGAGTGTTGATGACCAACACGTAAGCACATCTTGGGGTTAACAACTATGGAAATCGCTTCGGGACCCAAAATGGCGAGTAATAGTCCACGAAACAGGTCAGATTTGGCCAAAACTATGAGTGTTGACGACGGACACATAAACGCACCCCGGGGTTCAACAATCGTGGAAATCGCTCTGGGTCCCCAAAATGTTGAGTAATAGTGTACGAAACGGAATAGAATTGCCCGAATATGTGAGTGTTGATGACCGACACGTAAACGCATCCCGGGGTTCATCAATCGTGGAAATGACTCCGAGACCCCAAAATAGAGTAATAGTCCAAGAAACGGGCCAGAATCGGCCCAAACTGTGATTGTTGATGACCGACACGTAAGCGCACCTTGGAGTTCGACAACCATGGAAATCACTTTGGGACCCCACAGCGGTGAGTAATAGTCCATGGAACGGGCCAGAATCGGGCAAAACTGCGAGTGTTGATGACCAACACGTAAGCACATCTTGGGGTTCAACAATTATGGAAATCGCTATGGGACCCTAAAACGGAGAGTAATAGTCCGCAAAACAGGTCAGAATTGGCCAAAACTGTGAGTGTTGACGACGGACACATAAACGCACCCCGGGGTTCATCAATCGTGGAAATCGCTCTGGGTCCCCAAAACGTTGAGTAATAGTGTACGAAACGGATTAGAATTGCCCGAATATGTGAGTGTTGATGACCGACACGTAAACGCACCCCGGGGTTCGTCAATCGTGGAAATGACTCCGAGACCCCAAAATAGAGTAATAGTCCAAGAAATGGGCCAGAACCGGCCGAAACTGTGATTGTTGATGACCGACACGTAAGCGCACCTTGGAGTTCGACAACCATGGAAATCGCTTTGGGACCCCAAAACGGTGAGTAATAGTCCATGAAACGGGCCAGAATTGGCCAAAACTACGAGTGTTGATGACCAACACGTAAGCACATCTTGGGGTTAACAACTATGGAAATCGCTTCGGGACCCAAAATGGCGAGTAATAGTCCACGAAACAGGTCGGATTTGGCCAAAACTATGAGTGTTGACGACGGACACATAAACGCACCCCGGGGTTCAATAATCGTGGAAATCGCTCTGGGTCCCCAAAATGTTGAGTAATAGTGTACGAAACGGAATAGAATTGCCCGAATATGTGAGTGTTGATGACCGACACGTAAACGCATCCCGGGGTTCATCAATCGTGGAAATGACTCTGAGACCCCAAAATAGAGTAATAGTCCAAGAAACGGGCCAGAATCAGCCCAAACTGTGATTGTTGATGACCGACACGTAAGCGCACCTTGGAGTTCGACAACCATGGAAATCACTTTGGGACCCCACAGCGGTGAGTAATAGTCCATGGAACGGGCCAGAATCGGCCAGAACTGCGAGTGTTGATGACCAACACGTAAGCACATCTTGGGGTTCAACATCTATGGAAATCGCTATGGGACCCTAAAACGGTGAGTAATAGTCCGCGAAACAGGTCAGAATTGGCCAAAATTGTGAGTGTTGATGACGTACACATAAACGCACCCCGGGGTTGATCAATCATGGAAATTGCTCTGGGTCCCCAAAACATTGAGTAATAGTGCACGAAACGGACTAGAATCGGCCGAATATGTGATTGTTGATGACCGACACGTAAACGCACCCCGGGGTTCGTCAATCGTGGAATTGACTCCGAGACCCCAAAATAGAGTAATAGTCCAAGAAATGGGCCAGAACCGGCCCAAACTGTGATGGTTGATGACCGACACGTAAGCGCACCTTGGAGTTCGACAACCATGGAAATTGCTTTGGGACCCCAAAACGGTGAGTAATAGTCCATGAAACGGGCCAGAATCGGCCAAAACTACGAGTGTTGATGACCAACACGTAAGCACATCTTGGGGTTCAACAACTATGGAAATCGCTTCGGGACCCAAAAATGGTGAGTAATAGTCCACGAAACAGGTCAGATTTGGCCAAAACTATGAGTGTTGACGATGGACACATAAACGCACCCCGGGGTTCAACAATCGTGGAAATCGCTCTGGGTCCCCAAAACGTTGAGTAATAGTGTACGAAACGGATTAGAATTGCCCGAATATGTGAGTGTTGATGACCGACACGTAAACGCATCCCGGGGTTCATCAAACGTGGAAATGACTCCGAGACCCCAAAATAGAGTAATAGTCCAAGAAACGGGCCAGAATCGGCCCAAACTGTGATTGTTGATGACGGACACGTAAGCGCACCTTGGAGTTCGACAACCATGGAAATCGCTTTGGAACCCCAAAGCGGTGAGTAATAGTCCATGGAACGGGCCAGAATCGTCCAAAACTGCGAGTGTTGATGACCAACACGTAAGCACATCTTGGGGTTCAACAATTATGGAAATCGCTATGGGACCCTAAAACGGAGAGTAATAGTCCGCAAAACAGGTCAGAATTGGCCAAAACTGTGAGTGTTGACGACGGACACATAAACGCACCCCGGGGTTCATCAATCGTGGAAATCGCTCTGGGTCCCCAAAACGTTGAGTAATAGTGTACGAAACGGATTAGAATTGCCCGAATATGTGAGTGTTGATGACCGACACGTAAACGCACCCCGGGGTTCGTCAATCGTGGAAATGACTCCGAGACCCCAAAATAGAGTAATAGTCCAAGAAATGGGCCAGAACCGGCCGAAACTGTGATTGTTGATGACCGACACGTAAGCGCACCTTGGAGTTCGACAACCATGGAAATCGCTTTGGGACCCCAAAACGGTGAGTAATAGTCCATGAAACGGGCCAGAATTGGCCAAAACTACGAGTGTTGATGACCAACACGTAAGCACATCTTGGGGTTAACAACTATGGAAATCGCTTCGGGACCCAAAATGGCGAGTAATAGTCCACGAAACAGGTCGGATTTGGCCAAAACTATGAGTGTTGACGACGGACACATAAACGCACCCCGGGGTTCAATAATCGTGGAAATCGCTCTGGGTCCCCAAAATGTTGAGTAATAGTGTACGAAACGGAATAGAATTGCCCGAATATGTGAGTGTTGATGACCGACACGTAAACGCATCCCGGGGTTCATCAATCGTGGAAATGACTCTGAGACCCCAAAATAGAGTAATAGTCCAAGAAACGGGCCAGAATCAGCCCAAACTGTGATTGTTGATGACCGACACGTAAGCGCACCTTGGAGTTCGACAACCATGGAAATCACTTTGGGACCCCATAGCGGTGAGTAATAGTCCATGGAACGGGCCAGAATCGGCCAAAACTGCGAGTGTTGATGACCAACACGTAAGCACATCTTGGGGTTCAACATCTATGGAAATCGCTATGGGACCCTAAAACGGTGAGTAATAGTCCGCGAAACAGGTCAGAATTGGCCAAAATTGTGAGTGTTGATGACGTACACATAAACGCACCCCGGGGTTGATCAATCATGGAAATTGCTCTGGGTCCCCAAAACATTGAGTAATAGTGCACGAAACGGACTAGAATCGGCCGAATATGTGATTGTTGATGACCGACACGTAAACGCACCCCGGGGTTCGTCAATCGTGGAATTGACTCCGAGACCCCAAAATAGAGTAATAGTCCAAGAAATGGGCCAGAATCGGCCCAAACTGTGATGGTTGATGACCGACACGTAAGCGCACCTTGGAGTTCGACAACCATGGAAATTGCTTTGGGACCCCAAAACGGTGAGTAATAGTCCATGAAACGGGCCAGAATCGGCCAAAACTACGAGTGTTGATGACCAACACGTAAGCACATCTTGGGGTTCAACAACTATGGAAATCGCTTCGGGACCCAAAAATGGTGAGTAATAGTCCACGAAACAGGTCAGATTTGGCCAAAACTATGAGTGTTGACGATGGACACATAAACGCACCCCGGGGTTCAACAATCGTGGAAATCGCTCTGGGTCCCCAAAACGTTGAGTAATAGTGTACGAAACGGATTAGAATTGCCCGAATATGTGAGTGTTGATGACCGACACGTAAACGCATCCCGGGGTTCATCAAACGTGGAAATGACTCCGAGACCCCAAAATAGAGTAATAGTCCAAGAAACGGGCCAGAATCGGCCCAAACTGTGATTGTTGATGACGGACACGTAAGCGCACCTTGGAGTTCGACAACCATGGAAATCGCTTTGGAACCCCAAAGCGGTGAGTAATAGTCCATGGAACGGGCCAGAATCGTCCAAAACTGCGAGTGTTGATGACCAACACGTAAGCACATCTTGGGGTTCAACAATTATGGAAATCGCTATGGGACCCTAAAACGGAGAGTAATAGTCCGCAAAACAGGTCAGAATTGGCCAAAACTGTGAGTGTTGACGACGGACACATAAACGCACCCCGGGGTTCATCAATCGTGGAAATCGCTCTGGGTCCCCAAAACGTTGAGTAATAGTGTACGAAACGGATTAGAATTGCCCGAATATGTGAGTGTTGATGACCGACACGTAACCGCACCCCGGGGTTCGTCAATCGTGGAAATGACTCCGAGACCCCAAAATAGAGTAATAGTCCAAGAAACGGGCCAGAACCGGCCCAAACTGTGATTGTTGATGACCGACACGTAAGCGCACCTTGGAGTTCGACAACCATGGAAATCGCTTTGGGACCCCAAAACGGTGAGTAATAGTCCATGAAACAGGCCAGAATTGGCCAAAACTACGAGTGTTGATGACCAACACGTAAGCACATCTTGGGGTTAACAACTATGGAAATCGCTTCGGGACCCAAAATGGCGAGTAATAGTCCACGAAATAGGTCAGATTTGGCCAAAACTATGAGTGTTGACGACGGACACATAAACGCACCCCGGGGTTCAACAATCGTGGAAATCGCTCTGGGTCCCCAAAATGTTGAGTAATAGTGTACGAAACGGAATAGAATTGCCCGAATATGTGAGTGTTGATGACCGACACGTAAACGCATCCCGGGGTTCATCAATCGTGGAAATGACTCCGAGACCCCAAAATAGAGTAATAGTCCAAGAAACGGGCCAGAATCGGCCCAAACTGTGATTGTTGATGACCGACACGTAAGCGCACCTTGGAGTTCGATAACCATGGAAATCACTTTGGGACCCCACAGCGGTGAGTAATAGTCCATGGAACGGGCCAGTATCGGGCAAAACTGCGAGTGTTGATGACCAACACGTAAGCACATCTTGGGGTTCAACAATTATGGAAATCGCTATGGGACCCTAAAACGGAGAGTAATAGTCCGCAAAACAGGTCAGAATTGGCCAAAACTGTGAGTGTTGACGACGGACACATAAACGCACCCCGGGGTTCATCAATCGTGGAAATCGCTCTGGGTCCCCAAAACGTTGAGTAATAGTGTACGAAACGGATTAGAATTGCCCGAATATGTGAGTGTTGATGACCGACACGTAAACGCACCCCGGGGTTCGTCAATCGTGGAAATGACTCCGAGACCCCAAAATAGAGTAATAGTCCAAGAAATGGGCCAGAACCGGCCGAAACTGTGATTGTTGATGACCGACACGTAAGCGCACCTTGGAGTTCGACAACCATGGAAATCGCTTTGGGACCCCAAAACGGTGAGTAATAGTCCATGAAACGGGCCAGAATTGGCCAAAACTACGAGTGTTGATGACCAACACGTAAGCACATCTTGGGGTTAACAACTATGGAAATCGCTTCGGGACCCAAAATGGCGAGTAATAGTCCACGAAACAGGTCGGATTTGGCCAAAACTATGAGTGTTGACGACGGACACATAAACGCACCCCGGGGTTCAACAATCGTCGAAATCGCTCTGGGTCCCCAAAATGTTGAGTAATAGTGTACGAAACGGAATAGAATTGCCCGAATATGTGAGTGTTGATGACCGACACGTAAACGCATCCCGGGGTTCATCAATCGTGGAAATGACTCTGAGACCCCAAAATAGAGTAATAGTCCAAGAAACGGGCCAGAATCAGCCCAAACTGTGATTGTTGATGACCGACACGTAAGCGCACCTTGGAGTTCGACAACCATGGAAATCACTTTGGGACCCCACAGCGGTGAGTAATAGTCCATGGAACGGGCCAGAATCGGCCAAAACTGCGAGTGTTGATGACCAACACGTAAGCACATCTTGGGGTTCAACATCTATGGAAATCGCTATGGGACCCTAAAACGGTGAGTAATAGTCCGCGAAACAGGTCAGAATTGGCCAAAATTGTGAGTGTTGATGACGTACACATAAACGCACCCCGGGGTTGATCAATCATGGAAATTGCTCTGGGTCCCCAAAACATTGAGTAATAGTGCACGAAACGGACTAGAATCGGCCGAATATGTGATTGTTGATGACCGACACGTAAACGCACCCCGGGGTTCGTCAATCGTGGAATTGACTCCGAGACCCCAAAATAGAGTAATAGTCCAAGAAATGGGCCAGAACCGGCCCAAACTGTGATTGTTGATGACCGACACGTAAGCGCACCTTGGAGTTCGACAACCATGGAAATTGCTTTGGGACCCCAAAACGGTGAGTAATAGTCCATGAAACGGGCCAGAATCGGCCAAAACTACGAGTGTTGATGACCAACACGTAAGCACATCTTGGGGTTCAACAACTATGGAAATCGCTTCGGGACCCAAAAATGGTGAGTAATAGTCCACGAAACAGGTCAGATTTGGCCAAAACTATGAGTGTTGACGATGGACACATAAACGCACCCCGGGGTTCAACAATCGTGGAAATCGCTCTGGGTCCCCAAAATGTTGAGTAATAGTGTACGAAACGGATTAGAATTGCCCGAATATGTGAGTGTTGATGACCGACACGTAAACGCATCCCGGGGTTCATCAATCGTGGAAATGACTCCGAGACCCCAAAATAGAGTAATAGTCCAAGAAATGGGCCAGAATCGGCCCAAACTGTGATTGTTGATGACGGACACGTAAGCGCACCTTGGAGTTCGACAACCATGGAAATCGCTTTGGAACCCCAAAGCGGTGAGTAATAGTCCATGGAACGGGCCAGAATCGTCCAAAACTGCGAGTGTTGATGACCAACACGTAAGCACATCTTGGGGTTCAACAACTATGGAAATCGCTTCGGGACCCAAAAATGGTGAGTAATAGTCCACGAAACAGGTCAGATTTGGCCAAAACTATGAGTGTTGACGATGGACACATAAACGCACCCCGGGGTTCAACAATCGTGGAAATCGCTCTGGGTCCCCAAAATGTTGAGTAATAGTGTACGAAACGGATTAGAATTGCCCGAATATGTGAGTGTTGATGACCGACACGTAAACGCATCCCGGGGTTCATCAATCGTGGAAATGACTCCGAGACCCCAAAATAGAGTAATAGTCCAAGAAATGGGCCAGAATCGGCCCAAACTGTGATTGTTGATGAC
>NW_025228869.1:8216-25762 GCF_018294505.1 Triticum aestivum
CAACACGTAAGCACATCTTGGGGTTCAACAATTATGGAAATCGCTATGGGACCCTAAAACGGAGAGTAATAGTCCGCAAAACAGGTCAGAATTGGCCAAAACTGTGAGTGTTGACGACGGACACATAAACGCACCCCGGGGTTCATCAATCGTGGAAATCGCTCTGGGTCCCCAAAACGTTGAGTAATAGTGTACGAAACGGATTAGAATTGCTCGAATATGTGAGTGTTGATGACCGACACGTAACCGCACCCCGGGGTTCGTCAATCGTGGAAATGACTCCGAGACCCCAAAATAGAGTAATAGTCCAAGAAATGGGCCAGAACCGGCCCAAACTGTGATTGTTGATGACCGACACGTAAGCGCACCTTGGAGTTCGACAACCATGGAAATCGCTTTGGGACCCCAAAACGGTGAGTAATAGTCCATGAAACAGGCCAGAATTGGCCAAAACTACGAGTGTTGATGACCAACACGTAAGCACATCTTGGGGTTAACAACTATGGAAATCGCTTCGGGACCCAAAATGGCGAGTAATAGTCCACGAAACAGGTCAGATTTGGCCAAAACTATGAGTGTTGACGACGGACACATAAACGCACCCCGGGGTTCAACAATCGTGGAAATCGCTCTGGGTCCCCAAAATGTTGAGTAATAGTGTACGAAACGGAATAGAATTGCCCGAATATGTGAGTGTTGATGACCGACACGTAAACGCATCCCGGGGTTCATCAATCGTGGAAATGACTCCGAGACCCCAAAATAGAGTAATAGTCCAAGAAACGGGCCAGAATCGGCCCAAACTGTGATTGTTGATGACCGACACGTAAGCGCACCTTGGAGTTCGACAACCATGGAAATCACTTTGGGACCCCACAGCGGTGAGTAATAGTCCATGGAACGGGCCAGAATCGGGCAAAACTGCGAGTGTTGATGACCAACACGTAAGCACATCTTGGGGTTCAACAATTATGGAAATCGCTATGGGACCCTAAAACGGAGAGTAATAGTCCGCAAAACAGGTCAGAATTGGCCAAAACTGTGAGTGTTGACGACGGACACATAAACGCACCCCGGGGTTCATCAATCGTGGAAATCGCTCTGGGTCCCCAAAACGTTGAGTAATAGTGTACGAAACGGATTAGAATTGCCTGAATATGTGAGTGTTGATGACCGACACGTAAACGCAGCCCGTGGTTCGTCAATCGTGGAAATGACTCCGATACCCCAAAATAGAGTAATAGTCCAAGAAACGGGCCAGAATCGGCCCAAACTGTGATTGTTGATGACCGACACGTAAGCGCACCTTGGAGTTCGACAACCATGGAAATCACTTTGGGACCCCACAGCGGTGAGTAATAGTCCATGGAACGGGCCAGAATCGGGCAAAACTGCGAGTGTTGATGACCAACACGTAAGCACATCTTGGGGTTCAACATCTATGGAAATCGCTATGGGACCCTAAAACGGTGAGTAATAGTCCGCGAAACAGGTCAGAATTGGCCAAAATTGTGAGTGTTGATGACGTACACATAAACGCACCCCGTGGTTGATCAATCATGGAAATTGCTCTGGGTCCCCAAAACATTGAGTAATAGTGCACGAAACGGACTAGAATCGGCCGAATATGTGATTGTTGATGACCGACACGTAAACGCACCCCGGGGTTCGTCAATCGTGGAATTGACTCCGAGACCCCAAAATAGAGTAATAGTCCAAGAAATGGGCCAGAACCGGCCCAAACTGTGATTGTTGATGACCGACACGTAAGCGCACCTTGGAGTTCAACAACCATGGAAATTGCTTTGGGACCCCAAAACGGTGAGTAATAGTCCATGAAACGGGCCAGAATCGGCCAAAACTACGAGTGTTGATGACCAACACGTAAGCACATCTTGGGGTTAACAACTATGGAAATCGCTTCGGGACCCAAAATGGCGAGTAATAGTCCACGAAACAGGTCAGATTTGGCCAAAACTATGAGTGTTGACGACGGACACATAAACGCACCCCGGGGTTCAACAATCGTGGAAATCGCTCTGGGTCCCCAAAATGTTGAGTAATAGTGTACGAAACGGAATAGAATTGCCCGAATATGTGAGTGTTGATGACCGACACGTAAACGCATCCCGGGGTTCATCAATCGTGGAAATGACTCCGAGACCCCAAAATAGAGTAATAGTCCAAGAAACGGGCCAGAATCGGCCCAAACTGTGATTGTTGATGACCGACACGTAAGCGCACCTTGGAGTTCGACAACCATGGAAATCACTTTGGGACCCCACAGCGGTGAGTAATAGTCCATGGAACGGGCCAGAATCGGGCAAAACTGCGAGTGTTGATGACCAACACGTAAGCACATCTTGGGGTTCAACAATTATGGAAATCGCTATGGGACCCTAAAACGGAGAGTAATAGTCCGCAAAACAGGTCAGAATTGGCCAAAACTGTGAGTGTTGACGACGGACACATAAACGCACCCCGGGGTTCATCAATCGTGGAAATCGCTCTGGGTCCCCAAAACGTTGAGTAATAGTGTACGAAATGGATTAGAATTGCCTGAATATGTGAGTGTTGATGACCGACACGTAAACGCAGCCCGTGGTTCGTCAATCGTGGAAATGACTCCGATACCCCAAAATAGAGTAATAGTCCAAGAAATGGGCCAGAACCGGCCCAAACTGTGATTGTTGATGACCGACACGTAAGCGCACCTTGGAGTTCGACAACCATGGAAATCGCTTTGGGACCCCAAAACGGTGAGTAATAGTCCATGGAACGGGCCAGAATCGGCCAAAACTGCGAGTGTTGATGACCAACACGTAAGCACATCTTGGGGTTCAACAATTATGGAAATCGCTATGGGACCCTAAAACGGAGAGTAATAGTCCACAAAACAGGTCAGAATTGGCCAAAACAGTGAGTGTTGACGACGGACACATAAACGCACCCCGGGGTTCATCAATCGTGGAAATCGCTCTGGGTCCCCAAAACGTTGAGTAATAGTGTACGAAACGGATTAGAATCGGCCGAATATGTGAGTGTTGATGACCGATACGTAAACGCACCCCGGGGTTCGTCAATCGTGGAATTGACTCCGAGACCCCAAAATAGAGTAATAGTCCAAGAAATGGGCCAGAACCGGCCCAAACTGTGATTGTTGATGACCGACACGTAAGCGCACCTTGGAGTTCGACAACCATGGAAATTGCTTTGGGACCCCAAAACGGTGAGTAATAGTCCATGAAACGGGCCAGAATCGGCCAAAACTACGAGTGTTGATGACCAACACGTAAGCACATCTTGGGGTTCAACAACTATGGAAATCGCTTCGGGACCCAAAAATGGTGAGTAATAGTCCACGAAACAGGTCAGATTTGGCCAAAACTGTGAGTGTTGACGATGGACACATAAACGCACCCCGGGGTTGAACAATCGTGGAAATCGCTCTGGGTCCCCAAAACGTTGAGTAATAGTGTACGAAACGGATTAGAATTGCCCGAATATGTGAGTGTTGATGACCGACACATAAACGCATCCCGGGGTTCATCAATCGTGGAAATGACTCCGAGACCCCAAAATAGAGTAATAGTCCAAGAAACGGGCCAGAATCAGCCCAAACTGTGATTGTTGATGACGGACACGTAAGCGCACCTTGGAGTTCGACAACCATGGAAATCGCTTTGGAACCCCAAAGCGGTGAGTAATAGTCCATGGAACGGGCCAGAATCGTCCAAAACTGCGAGTGTTGATGACCAACACGTAAGCACATCTTGGGGTTCAACAATTATGGAAATCGCTATGGGACCCTAAAACGGAGAGTAATAGTCCGCAAAACAGGTCAGAATTGGCCAAAACTGTGAGTGTTGACGACGGACACATAAACGCACCCCGGGGTTCATCAATCGTGGAAATCGCTCTGGGTCCCCAAAACGTTGAGTAATAGTGTACGAAACGGATTAGAATTGCCCGAATATGTGAGTGTTGATGACCGACACGTAAACGCACCCCGGGGTTCGTCAATCGTGGAAATGACTCCGAGACCCCAAAATAGAGTAATAGTCCAAGAAATGGGCCAGAACCGGCCGAAACTGTGATTGTTGATGACCGACACGTAAGCGCACCTTGGAGTTCGACAACCATGGAAATCGCTTTGGGACCCCAAAACGGTGAGTAATAGTCCATGAAACGGGCCAGAATTGGCCAAAACTACGAGTGTTGATGACCAACACGTAAGCACATCTTGGGGTTAACAACTATGGAAATCGCTTCGGGACCCAAAATGGCGAGTAATAGTCCACGAAACAGGTCGGATTTGGCCAAAACTATGAGTGTTGACGACGGACACATAAACGCACCCCGGGGTTCAACAATCGTCGAAATCGCTCTGGGTCCCCAAAATGTTGAGTAATAGTGTACGAAACGGAATAGAATTGCCCGAATATGTGAGTGTTGATGACCGACACGTAAACGCATCCCGGGGTTCATCAATCGTGGAAATGACTCTGAGACCCCAAAATAGAGTAATAGTCCAAGAAACGGGCCAGAATCAGCCCAAACTGTGATTGTTGATGACCGACACGTAAGCGCACCTTGGAGTTCGACAACCATGGAAATCACTTTGGGACCCCACAGCGGTGAGTAATAGTCCATGGAACGGGCCAGAATCGGCCAAAACTGCGAGTGTTGATGACCAACACGTAAGCACATCTTGGGGTTCAACATCTATGGAAATCGCTATGGGACCCTAAAACGGTGAGTAATAGTCCGCGAAACAGGTCAGAATTGGCCAAAATTGTGAGTGTTGATGACGTACACATAAACGCACCCCGGGGTTGATCAATCATGGAAATTGCTCTGGGTCCCCAAAACATTGAGTAATAGTGCACGAAACGGACTAGAATCGGCCGAATATGTGATTGTTGATGACCGACACGTAAACGCACCCCGGGGTTCGTCAATCGTGGAATTGACTCCGAGACCCCAAAATAGAGTAATAGTCCAAGAAATGGGCCAGAACCGGCCCAAACTGTGATTGTTGATGACCGACACGTAAGCGCACCTTGGAGTTCGACAACCATGGAAATCGCTTTGGGACCCCAAAACGGTGAGTAATAGTCCATGAAACGGGCCAGAATCGGCCAAAACTACGAGTGTTGATGACCAACACGTAAGCACATCTTGGGGTTCAACAACTATGGAAATCGCTTCGGGACCCAAAATGGTGAGTAATAGTCCACGAAACAGGTCAGATTTGGCCAAAACTGTGAGTGTTGACGACGGACACATAAACGCACCCCGGGGTTCATCAATCGTGGAAATCGCTCTGGGTCCCCAAAACGTTGAGTAATAGTGTATGAAACGGATTAGAATTGCCCGAATATGTGAGTGTTGATGACCGACACGTAAACGCACCCCGGGGTTCGTCAATCGTGGAAATGACTCCGAGACCCCAAAATAGAGTAATAGTCCAAGAAATGGGCCAGAACCGGCCCAAACTGTGATTGTTGATGACCGACACGTAAGCGCACCTTGGAGTTCGACAACCATGGAAATCGCTTTGGGACCCCAAAACGGTGAGTAATAGTCCATGAAACGGGCCAGAATTGGCCAAAACTACGAGTGTTGATGACCAACACGTAAGCACATCTTGGGGTTAACAACTATGGAAATCGCTTCGGGACCCAAAATGGCGAGTAATAGTCCACGAAACAGGTCAGATTTGGCCAAAACTATGAGTGTTGACGACGGACACATAAACGCACCCCGGGGTTCAACAATCGTGGAAATCGCTCTGGGTCCCCAAAATGTTGAGTAATAGTGTACGAAACAGAATAGAATTGCCCGAATATGTGAGTGTTGATGACCGACACGTAAACGCATCCCGGGGTTCATCAATCGTGGAAATGACTCCGAGACCCCAAAATAGAGTAATAGTCCAAGAAACGGGCCAGAATCGGCCCAAACTGTGATTGTTGATGACCGACACGTAAGCGCACCTTGGAGTTCGACAACCATGGAAATCACTTTGGGACCCCACAGCGGTGAGTAATAGTCCATGGAACGGGCCAGAATCGGGCAAAACTGCGAGTGTTGATGACCAACACGTAAGCACATCTTGGGGTTCAACAATTATGGAAATCGCTATGGGACCCTAAAACGGAGAGTAATAGTCCGCAAAACGGGTCAGAATTGGCCAAAACTGTGAGTGTTGACGACGGACACATAAACGCACCCCGGGGTTCATCAATCGTGGAAATCGCTCTGGGTCCCCAAAACGTTGAGTAATAGTGTACGAAACGGATTAGAATTGCCTGAATATGTGAGTGTTGATGACCGACACGTAAACGCAGCCCGTGGTTCGTCAATCGTGGAAATGACTCCGATACCCCAAAATAGAGTAATAGTCCAAGAAATGGGCCAGAACCGGCCCAAACTGTGATTGTTGATGACCGACACGTAAGCGCACCTTGGAGTTCGACAACCATGGAAATCGCTTTGGGACCCCAAAACGGTGAGTAATAGTCCATGGAACAGGCCAGAATCGGCCAAAACTGCGAGTGTTGATGACCAACACGTAAGCACATCTTGGGGTTCAACAATTATGGAAATCGCTATGGGACCCTAAAACGGAGAGTAATAGTCCGCAAAACAGGTCAGAATTTGCCAAAACTGTGAGTGTTGACGACGGACACATAAACGCACCCCGGGGTTCATCAATCGTGGAAATCGCTCTGGGTCCCCAAAACGTTGAGTAATAGTGTACGAAACGGATTAGAATTGCCCGAATATGTGAGTGTTGATGACCGACACGTAAACGCACCCTGGGGTTCGTCAATCGTGGAAATGACTCCGAGACCCCAAAATAGAGTAATAGTCCAAGAAACGGGCCAGAATCGGCCCAAACTGTGATTGTTGATGACCGACACGTAAGCGCACCTTGGAGTTCGACAACCATGGAAATCACTTTGGGACCCCACAGCGGTGAGTAATAGTCCATGGAACGGGCTAGAATCGGCCAAAACTGCGAGTGTTGATGACCAACACGTAAGCACATCTTGGGGTTCAACATCTATGGAAATCGCTATGGGACCCTAAAACGGTGAGTAATAGTCCGCGAAACAGGTCAGAATTGGCCAAAATTGTGAGTGTTGATGACGTACACATAAACGCACCCCGGGGTTGATCAATCGTGGAAATTGCTCTGGGTCCCCAAAACACTGAGTAATAGTGCACGAAACGGACTAGAATCGGCCGAATATGTGATTGTTGATAACCGACACGTAAACGCACCCCGGGGTTCGTCAATCGTGGAATTGACTCCGAGACCCCAAAATAGAGTAATAGTCCAAGAAATGGGCCAGAACCGGCCCAAACTGTGATTGTTGATGACCGACACGTAAGCGCACCTTGGAGTTCGACAACCATGGAAATTGCTTTGGGACCCCAAAACGGTGAGTAATAGTCCATGAAACGGGCCAGAATCGGCCAAAACTACGAGTGTTGATGACCAACACGTAAGCACATCTTGGGGTTCAACAACTATGGAAATCGCTTCAGGACCCAAAAATGGTGAGTAATAGTCCACGAAACAGGTCAGATTTGGCCAAAACTGTGAGTGTTGACGATGGACACATAAACGCACCCCGGGGTTCAACAATCGTGGAAATCGCTCTGGGTCCCCAAAACGTTGAGTAATAGTGTACGGAACGGATTAGAATTGCCCGAATATGTGAGTGTTGATGACCGACACGTAAACGCATCCCGGGGTTCATCAATCGTGGAAATGACTCCGAGACCCCAAAATAGAGTAATAGTCCAAGAAACGGGCCAGAATCGGCCCAAACTGTGATTGTTGATGACGGACACGTAAGCGCACCTTGGAGTTCGACAACCATGGAAATCGCTTTGGAACCCCAAAGCCGTGAGTAATAGTCCATGGAACGGGCCAGAATCGTCCAAAACTGCGAGTGTTGATGACCAACACGTAAGCACATCTTGGGGTTCAACAATTATGGAAATCACTATGGGACCCTAAAACGGAGAGTAATAGTCCGCAAAACAGGTCAGAATTGGCCAAAACTGTGAGTGTTGACGACGGACACATAAACGCACCCCGGGGTTCATCAATCGTGGAAATCGCTCTGGGTCCCCAAAACGTTGAGTAATAGTGTACGAAACGGATTAGAATTGCCCGAATATGTGAGTGTTGATGACCGACACGTAAACGCACCCCGGGGTTCGTCAATCGTGGAAATGACTCCGAGACCCCAAAATAGAGTAATAGTCCAAGAAATGGGCCAGAACCGGCCCAAACTGTGATTGTTGATGACCGACACGTAAGCGCACCTTGGAGTTCGACAACCATCGAAATCGCTTTGGGACCCCAAAACGGTGAGTAATAGTCCATGAAACGGGCCAGAATTGGCCAAAACTACGAGTGTTGATGACCAACACGTAAGCACATCTTGGGGTTAACAACTATGGAAATCGCTTCGGGACCCAAAATGGCGAGTAATAGTCCACGAAACAGGTCAGATTTGGCCAAAACTATGAGTGTTGACGACGGACACATAAACGCACCCCGGGGTTCAACAATCGTGGAAATCGCTCTGGGTCCCCAAAATGTTGAGTAATAGTGTACGAAACGGAATAGAATTGCCCGAATATGTGAGTGTTGATGACCGACACGTAAACGCATCCCGGGGTTCATCAATCGTGGAAATGACTCCGAGACCCCAAAATAGAGTAATAGTCCAAGAAACGGGCCAGAATCGGCCCAAACTGTGATTGTTGATGACCGACACGTAAGCGCACCTTGGAGTTCGACAACCATGGAAATCACTTTGGGACCCCACAGCGGTGAGTAATAGTCCATGGAACGGGCCAGAATCGGCATAAACTGCGAGTGTTGATGACCAACACGTAAGCACATCTTGGGGTTCAACATCTATGGAAATCGCTATGGGACCCTAAAACGGTGAGTAATAGTCCGCGAAACAGGTCAGAATTGGCCAAAATTGTGAGTGTTGATGACGTACACATAAACGCACCCCGGGGTTGATCAATCATGGAAATTGCTCTGGGTCCCCAAAACACTGAGTAATAGTGCACGAAACGGACTAGAATCGGCCGAATATGTGATTGTTGATGACCGACACATAAACGCACCCCGGGGTTCGTCAATCGTGGAATTGACTCCGAGACCCCAAAATAGAGTAATAGTCCAAGAAATGGGCCAGAACCGGCCCAAATTGTGATTGTTGATGACCGACACGTAAGCGCACCTTGGAGTTCGACAACCATGGAAATTGCTTTGGGACCCCAAAACGGTGAGTAATAGTCCATGAAACGGGCCAGAATCGGCCAAAACTACGAGTGTTGATGACCAACACGTAAGCACATCTTGGGGTTCAACAACTATGGAAATCGCTTCGGGACCCAAAAATGGTGAGTAATAGTCCACGAAACAGGTCAGATTTGGCCAAAACTGTGAGTGTTGACGATGGACACATAAACGCACCCCGGGGTTCAACAATCGTGGAAATCGCTCTGGGTCCCCAAAACGTTGAGTAATAGTGTACGAAACGGATTAGAATTGCCCGAATATGTGAGTGTTGATGACCGACACGTAAATGCATCCCGGGGTTCATCAATCGTGGAAATGACACCGAGACCCCAAAATAGAGTAATAGTCCAAGAAACGGGCCAGAATCGGCCCAAACTGTGATTGTTGATGACGGACACGTAAGCGCACCATGGAGTTCGACAACCATGGAAATCGCTTTGGAACCCCAAAGCGGTGAGTAATAGTCCATGGAACGGGCCAGAATCGTCCAAAACTGCGAGTGTTGATGACCAACACGTAAGCACATCTTGGGGTTCAACATCTATGGAAATCGCTATGGGACCCTAAAACGGTGAGTAATAGTCCGCGAAACAGGTCAGAATTGGCCAAAATTGTGAGTGTTGATGACGTACACATAAACGCACCCCGGGGTTGATCAATCATGGAAATTGCTCTGGGTCCCCAAAACACTGAGTAATAGTGCACGAAACGGACTAGAATCGGCCGAATATGTGATTGTTGATGACCGACACGTAAACGCACCCCGGGGTTCGTCAATCGTGGAATTGACTCCGAGACCCCAAAATAGAGTAATAGTCCAAGAAATGGGCCAGAACCGGCCCAAATTGTGATTGTTGATGACCGACACGTAAGCGCACCTTGGAGTTCGACAACCATGGAAATTGCTTTGGGACCCCAAAACGGTGAGTAATAGTCCATGAAACGGGCCAGAATCGGCCAAAACTACGAGTGTTGATGACCAACACGTAAGCACATCTTGGGGTTCAACAACTATGGAAATCGCTTCGGGACCCAAAAATGGTGAGTAATAGTCCACGAAACAGGTCAGATTTGGCCAAAACTGTGAGTGTTGACGATGGACACATAAACGCACCCCGGGGTTCAACAATCGTGGAAATCGCTCTGGGTCCCCAAAACGTTGAGTAATAGTGTACGAAACGGATTAGAATTGCCCGAATATGTGAGTGTTGATGACCGACACGTAAATGCATCCCGGGGTTCATCAATCGTGGAAATGACTCCGAGACCCCAAAATAGAGTAATAGTCCAAGAAACGGGCCAGAATCGGCCCAAACTGTGATTGTTGATGACGGACACGTAAGCGCACCATGGAGTTCGACAACCATGGAAATCGCTTTGGAACCCCAAAGCGGTGAGTAATAGTCCATGGAACGGGCCAGAATCGTCCAAAACTGCGAGTGTTGATGACCAACATGTAAGCACATCTTGGGGTTCAACAATTATGGAAATCGCTATGGGAGCCTAAAACGGAGAGTAATAGTCCGCAAAACAGGTCAGAATTGGCCAAAACTGTGAGTGTTGACGACGGACACATAAACGCACCCCGGGGTTCATCAATCGTGGAAATCGCTCTGGGTCCCCAAAACGTTGAGTAATAGTGTACGAAACGGATTAGAATTGCCCGAATATGTGAGTGTTGATGACCGACACGTAAATGCACCCCGGGGTTCGTCAATCGTGGAAATGACTCTGAGACCCCAAAATAGAGTAATAGTCCAAGAAATGGGCCAGAACCGGCCCAAACTGTGATTGTTGATGACCGACACGTAAGCGCACCTTGGAGTTCGACAACCATGGAAATCGCTTTGGGACCCCAAAACGGTGAGTAATAGTCCATGAAACGGGCCAGAATTGGCCAAAACTACGAGTGTTGATGACCAACACGTAAGCACATCTTGGGGTTAACAACTATGGAAATCGCTTCGGGACCCAAAATGGCGAGTAATAGTCCACGAAACAGGTCAGATTTGGCCAAAACTATGAGTGTTGACGACGGACACATAAACGCACCCCGGGGTTCAACAATCGTGGAAATCGCTCTGGGTCCCCAAAACGTTGAGTAATAGTGTACGAAACGGATTAGAATTGCCCGAATATGTGAGTGTTGATGACCGACACGTAAACGCATCCCGGGGTTCATCAATCGTGGAAATGACTCCGAGACCCCAAAATAGAGTAATAGTCCAAGAAACGGGCCAGAACCGGCCCAAACTGTGATTGTTGATGACCGACACGTAAGCGCACCTTGGAGTTCAACAACCATGGAAATCACTTTGGGACCCCACAGCGGTGAGTAATAGTCCATGGAACGGGCCAGAATCGGCCAAAACTGCGGGTGTTGATGACCAACACGTAAGCACATCTTTGGGTTCAACATCTATGGAAATCGCTATGGGACCCTAAAACGGTGAGTAATAGTCCGCGAAACAGGTCAGAATTGGCCAAAATTGTGAGTGTTGATGACGTACACATAAACGCACCCCGGGGTTGATCAATCATGGAAATTGCTCTGGGTCCCCAAAACACTGAGTAATAGTGCACGAAATGGACTAGAATCGGCCGAATATGTGATTGTTGATGACCGACACGTAAACGCACCCCGGGGTTCGTCAATCGTGGAATTGACTCCAAGACCCCAAAATAGAGTAATAGTCCAAGAAATGGGCCAGAAACGGCCCAAATTGTGATTGTTGATGACCGACACGTAAGCGCACCTTGGAGTTCGACAACCATGGAAATCGCTTTGGAACCCCAAAACGGTGAGTAATAGTCCATGCAACGGGCCAGAATCGGCCAAAACTACGAGTGTTGATGACCAACACGTAAGCACATCTTGGGGTTCAACAACTATGGAAATCGTTTCGGGACCCAAAAATGGTGAGTAATAGTCCACGAAACAGGTCAGATTTGGCCAAAACTGTGAGTGTTGACGATGGACACATAAACGCACCCCGGGGTTCAACAATCGTGGAAATCGCTCTGGGTCCCCAAAACGTTGAGTAATAGTGTACGGAACGGATTAGAATTGCCCGAATATGTGAGTGTTGATGACCGACACGTAAATGCATCCCGGGGTTCATCAATCGTGGAAATGACTCCGAGACCCCAAAATAGAGTAATAGTCCAAGAAACGGGCCAGAATCGGCCCAAACTGTGATTGTTGATGACGGACACGTAAGCGCACCATGGAGTTCGACAACCATGGAAATCGCTTTGGAACCCCAAAGCCGTGAGTAATAGTCCATGGAACGGGCCAGAATCGTCCAAAACTGCGAGTGTTGATGACCAACACGTAAGCACATCTTGGGGTTCAACAATTATGGAAATCGCTATGGGAGCCTAAAACGGAGAGTAATAGTCCGCAAAACAGGTCAGAATTGGCCAAAACTGTGAGTGTTGACGACGGACAGATAAACGCACCCCGGGGTTCATCAATCGTGGAAATCGCTCTGGGTCCCCAAAACGTTGAGTAATAGTGTACGAAACGGATTAGAATTGCCCGAATATGTGAGTGTTGATGACCGACACGTAAATGCACCCCGGGGTTCGTCAATCGTGGAAATGACTCTGAGACCCCAAAATAGAGTAATAGTCCAAGAAATGGGCCAGAACCGGCCCAAACTGTGATTGTTGATGACCGACACGTAAGCGCACCTTGGAGTTCGACAACCATCGAAATCGCTTTGGGACCCCAAAACGGTGAGTAATAGTCCATGAAACGGGCCAGAATTGGCCAAAACTACGAGTGTTGATGACCAACACGTAAGCACATCTTGGGGTTAACAACTATGGAAATCGCTTCGGGACCCAAAATGGCGAGTAATAGTCCACGAAACAGGTCAGATTTGGCCAAAACTATGAGTGTTGACGACGGACACATAAACGCACCCCGGGGTTCAACAATCGTGGAAATCGCTCTGGGTCCCCAAAATGTTGAGTAATAGTGTACGAAACGGAATAGAATTGCCCGAATATGTGAGTGTTGATGACCGACACGTAAACGCATCCCGGGGTTCATCAATCGTGGAAATGACTCCGAGACCCCAAAATAGAGTAATAGTCCAAGAAACGGGCCAGAATCGGCCCAAACTGTGATTGTTGATGACCGACACGTAAGCGCACCTTGGAGTTCGACAACCATGGAAATCACTTTGGGACCCCACAGCGGTGAGTAATAGTCCATGGAACGGGCCAGAATCGTCCAAAACTGCGAGTGTTGATGACCAACACGTAAGCACATCTTGGGGTTCAACATCTATGGAAATTGCTATGGGACCCTAAAACGGTGAGTAATAGTCCGCGAAACAGGTCAGAATTGGCCAAAATTGTGAGTGTTGATGACGTACACATAAACGCACCCCGGGGTTGATCAATCATGGAAATTGCTCTGGGTCCCCAAAACACTGAGTAATAGTGCACGAAACGGACTAGAATCGGCCGAATATGTGATTGTTGATGACCGACACGTAAACGCACCCCGGGGTTCGTCAATCGTGGAATTGACTCCGAGACCCCAAAATAGAGTAATAGTCCAAGAAATGGGCCAGAACCGGCCCAAACTGTGATTGTTGATGACCGACACGTAAGCGCACCTTGGAGTTCGACAACCATGGAAATTGCTTTGGGACCCCAAAACGGTGAGTAATAGTCCATGAAACGGGCCAGAATCGGCCAAAACTACGAGTGTTGATGACCAACACGTAAGCACATCTTGGGGTTCAACAACTATGGAAATCGCTTCGGGACCCAAAAATGGTGAGTAATAGTCCACGAAACAGGTCAGATTTGGCCAAAACTGTGAGTGTTGACGATGGACACATAAACGCACCCCGGGGTTCAACAATCGTGGAAATCGCTCTGGGTCCCCAAAACGTTGAGTAATAGTGTACGAAACGGATTAGAATTGCCCGAATATGTGAGTGTTGATGACCGACACGTAAATGCATCCCGGGGTTCATCAATCGTGGAAATGACTCCGAGACCCCAAAATAGAGTAATAGTCCAAGAAACGGGCCAGAATCGGCCCAAACTGTGATTGTTGATGACGGACACGTAAGCGCACCATGGAGTTCGACAACCATGGAAATCGCTTTGGAACCCCAAAGCGGTGAGTAATAGTCCATGGAACGGGCCAGAATCGTCCAAAACTGCGAGTGTTGATGACCAACACGTAAGCACATCTTGGGGTTCAACAATTATGGAAATCGCTATGGGAGCCTAAAACGGAGAGTAATAGTCCGCAAAACAGGTCAGAATTGGCCAAAACTGTGAGTGTTGACGACGGACAGATAAACGCACCCCGGGGTTCATCAATCGTGGAAATCGCTCTGGGTCCCCAAAACGTTGAGTAATAGTGTACGAAACGGATTAGAATTGCCCGAATATGTGAGTGTTGATGACCGACACGTAAATGCACCCCGGGGTTCGTCAATCGTGGAAATGACTCTGAGACCCCAAAATAGAGTAATAGTCCAAGAAATGGGCCAGAACCGGCCCAAACTGTGATTGTTGATGACCGACACGTAAGCGCACCTTGGAGTTCGACAACCATGGAAATCGCTTTGGGACCCCAAAACGGTGAGTAATAGTCCATGAAACGGGCCAGAATTGGCCAAAACTACGAGTGTTGATGACCAACACGTAAGCACATCTTGGGGTTAACAACTATGGAAATCGCTTCGGGACCCAAAATGGCGAGTAATAGTCCACGAAACAGGTCAGATTTGGCCAAAACTATGAGTGTTGACGACGGACACATAAACGCACCCCGGGGTTCAACAATCGTGGAAATCGCTCTGGGTCCCCAAAACGTTGAGTAATAGTGTACGAAACGGATTAGAATTGCCCGAATATGTGAGTGTTGATGACCGACACGTAAACGCATCCCGGGGTTCATCAATCGTGGAAATGACTCCGAGACCCCAAAATAGAGTAATAGTCCAAGAAACGGGCCAGAACCGGCCCAAACTGTGATTGTTGATGACCGACACGTAAGCGCACCTTGGAGTTCAACAACCATGGAAATCACTTTGGGACCCCACAGCGGTGAGTAATAGTCCATGGAACGGGCCAGAATCGGCCAAAACTGCGGGTGTTGATGACCAACACGTAAGCACATCTTTGGGTTCAACATCTATGGAAATCGCTATGGGACCCTAAAACGGTGAGTAATAGTCCGCGAAACAGGTCAGAATTGGCCAAAATTGTGAGTGTTGATGACGTACACATAAACGCACCCCGGGGTTGATCAATCATGGAAATTGCTCTGGGTCCCCAATACACTGAGTAATAGTGCACGAAACGGACTAGAATCGGCCGAATATGTGATTGTTGATGACCGACACGTAAACGCACCCCGGGGTTCGTCAATCGTGGAATTGACTCCGAGACCCCAAAATAGAGTAATAGTCCAAGAAATGGGCCAGAACCGGCCCAAATTGTGATTGTTGATGACCGACACGTAAGCGCACCTTGGAGTTCGACAACCATGGAAATTGCTTTGGGACCCCAAAACGGTGAGTAATAGTCCATGAAACGGGCCAGAATCGGCCAAAACTACGAGTGTTGATGACCAACACGTAAGCACATCTTGGGGTTCAACAACTATGGAAATCGTTTCGGGACCCAAAAATGGTGAGTAATAGTCCACGAAACAGGTCAGATTTGGCCAAAACTGTGAGTGTTGACGATGGACACATAAACGCACCCCGGGGTTCAACAATCGTGGAAATCGCTCTGGGTCCCCAAAACGTTGAGTAATAGTGTACGAAACAGATTAGAATTGCCCGAATATGTGAGTGTTGATGACCGACACGTAAATGCATCCCGGGGTTCATCAATCGTGGAAATGACTCCGAGACCCCAAAATAGAGTAATAGTCCAAGAAACGGGCCAGAATCGGCCCAAACTGTGATTGTTGATGACGGACACGTAAGCGCACCATGGAGTTCGACAACCATGGAAATCGCTTTGGAACCCCAAAGCGGTGAGTAATAGTCCATGCAACGGGCCAGAATCGTCCAAAACTGCGAGTGTTGATGACCAACACGTAAGCACATCTTGGGGTTCAACAATTATGGAAATCGCTATGGGACCCTAAAACGGAGAGTAATAGTCCGCAAAACAGGTCAGAATTGGCCAAAACTGTGAGTGTTGACGACGGACACAAAAACGCACCCCGGGGTTCATCAATCGTGGAAATCGCTCTGGGTCCCCAAAACGTTGAGTAATAGTGTACGAAACGGATTAGAATTGCCCGAATAGGTGAGTGTTGATGACCGACACGTAAATGCACCCCGGGGTTCGTCAATCGTGGAAATGACTCTGAGACCCCAAAATAGAGTAATAGTCCAAGAAATGGGCCAGAACCGGCCCAAACTGTGATTGTTGATGACCGACACGTAAGCGCACCTTGGAGTTCGACAACCATGGAAATCGCTTTGGGACCCCAAAACGGTGAGTAATAGTCCATGAAACGGGCCAGAATTGGCCAAAACTACGAGTGTTGATGACCAACACGTAAGCACATCTTGGGGTTAACAACTATGGAAATCGCTTCGGGACCCAAAATGGCGAGTAATAGTCCACGAAACAGGTCAGATTTGGCCAAAACTATGAGTGTTGACGACGGACACATAAACGCACCCCGGGGTTCAACAATCGTGGAAATCGCTCTGGGTCCCCAAAACGTTGAGTAATAGTGTACGAAACGGATTAGAATTGCCCGAATATGTGAGTGTTGATGACCGACACGTAAACGCATCCCGGGGTTCATCAATCGTGGAAATGACTCCGAGACCCCAAAATAGAGTAATAGTCCAAGAAACGGGCCAGAACCGGCCCAAACTGTGATTGTTGATGACCGACACGTAAGCGCACCTTGGAGTTCAACAACCATGGAAATCACTTTGGGACCCCACAGCGGTGAGTAATAGTCCATGGAACGGGCCAGAATCGGCCAAAACTGCGGGTGTTGATGACCAACACGTAAGCACATCTTTGGGTTCAACATCTATGGAAATCGCTATGGGACCCTAAAACGGTGAGTAATAGTCCGCGAAACAGGTCAGAATTGGCCAAAATTGTGAGTGTTGATGACGTACACATAAACGCACCCCGGGGTTGATCAATCATGGAAATTGCTCTGGGTCCCCAA
>NW_025228869.1:28155-28512 GCF_018294505.1 Triticum aestivum
ATTTGGCCAAAATTGTGAGTGTTGAGGACGGACACATAAACGCACCCCGGGGTTCAACAATCGTGGAAATCGCTCTGGGTCCCCAAAATGTTGAGTAATAGTGTACGAAACGGATTAGAATTGCCCGAATATGTGAGTGTTGATGACCGACACGTAAACGCATCCCGGGGTTCGTCAATCATGGAAATGACTCCGAGACCCCAAAATAGAGTAATAGTCCAAGAAACGGGCCAGAATCGGCCCAAACTGTGATTGTTGATGACCGACACGTAAGCGCACCTTGGAGTTCGACAACCATGGAAATCGCTTTGGGACCTCAAAACGGTGAGTAATAGTCCATGGAATGGGCCAGAATCG
>NW_025228869.1:29478-34121 GCF_018294505.1 Triticum aestivum
CTATGGAAATCGCTATGGGACCCTAAAACGGTGAGTAATAGTCCGCGAAACAGGTCAGAATTGGCCAAAATTGTGAGTGTTGATGACGTACACATAAACGCACCCCGGGGTTGATCAATCGTGGAAATTGCTCTGGGTCCCCAAAACACTGAGTAATAGTGCACGAAACGGACTAGAATCGGCCGAATATGTGATTGTTGATGACCGACACGTAAACGCACCCCGGGGTTCGTCAATCGTGGAATTGACTCCGAGACCCCAAAATAGAGTAATAGTCCAAGAAATGGGCCAGAACCGGCCCAAACTGTGATTGTTGATGACCGACACGTAAGCGCACCTTGGAGTTCGACAACCATGGAAATTGCTTTGGGACCCCAAAACGGTGAGTAATAGTCCATGAAACGGGCCAGAATCGGCCAAAACTATGAGTGTTGATGACCAACACATAAGCACATCTTGGGGTTCAACAACTATGGAAATCGCTTCGGGACCCAAAAAGGGTGAGTAATAGTCCATGAAACAGGTCAGATTTGGCCAAAACTGTGAGTGTTGACGACGTACACATAAACGCACCCCGGGGTTCATCAATCGTGGAAATCGCTCTGGGTCCCCAAAACGTTGAGTAATAGTGTACGAAACGGATTAGAATTGCCCGAATATGTGAGTGTTGATGACCGACACGTAAACGCAGCCCGTGGTTCGTCAATCGTGGAAATGACTCCGAGACCCCAAAATAGAGTAATAGTACAAGAAATGGGCCAGAACCGGCCCAAACTGTGATTGTTGATGACCGACACGTAAGCGCACCTTGGAGTTCGACAACCATGGAAATCACTTCGGGACCCCAAAACAGTGAGTAATAGTCCATGAAACGGGCCAGAATCGGCCAAAACTACGAGTGTTGATGGCCAACACGTAAGCACATCTTCGGGTTCAACAACTATGGAAATCGCTATGGGACCCTAAAACGGTGAGTAATAGTCCACAAAACAGGTCAGATTTGGCCAAAATTGTGAGTGTTGAGGACGGACACATAAACGCACCCCGGGGTTCAACAATCGTGGAAATCGCTCTGGGTCCCCAAAATGTTGAGTAATAGTGTACGAAACGGATTAGAATTGCCCGAATATGTGAGTGTTGATGACCGACACGTAAACGCATCCCGGGGTTCGTCAATCATGGAAATGACTCCGAGACCCCAAAATAGAGTAATAGTCCAAGAAACGGGCCAGAATCGGCCCAAACTGTGATTGTTGATGACCGACACGTAAGCGCACCTTGGAGTTCGACAACCATGGAAATCGCTTTGGGACCTCAAAACGGTGAGTAATAGTCCATGGAATGGGCCAGAATCGACCAAAACTGCGAGTGTTGATGACCAACACGTAAGCACATCTTGGGGTTCAACATCTATGGAAATCGCTATGGGACCCTAAAACGGTGAGTAATAGTCCGCGAAACAGGTCAGAATTGGCCAAAATTGTGAGTGTTGATGACGTACACATAAACGCACCCCGGGGTTGATCAATCGTGGAAATCGCTCTGGGTCCCCAAAACACTGAGTAATAGTGCACGAAACGGACTAGAATCGGCCGAATATGTGATTGTTGATGACCGACACGTAAACGCACCCCGGGGTTCGTCAATCGTGGAATTGACTCCGAGACCCCAAAATAGAGTAATAGTCCAAGAAATGGGCCAGAACCGGCCCAAACTGTGATTGTTGATGACCGACACGTAAGCGCACCTTGGAGTTCGACAACCATGGAAATCGCTTTGGGACCCCAAAACGGTGAGTAAGAGTCCATGAAACGGGCCAGAATCGGCCAAAACTGCGAGTGTTGATGACCAACACGTAAGCACATCTTGGGGTTCAACAACTATGGAAATCGCTATGGGACCCTAAAACGGTGAGTAATAGTCCGCGAAACAGGTCAGAATTGGCCAAAATTGTGAGTGTTGATGACGTACACATAAACGCACCCCGGGGTTGATCAATTGTGGAAATTGCTCTGGGTCCCCAAAACACTGAGTAATAGTGCACGAAACGGACTAGAATCGGCCGAATATGTGATTGTTGATGACCGACACGTAAACGCACCCCGGGGTTCGTCAATCGTGGAATTGACTCCGAGACCCCAAAATAGAGTAATAGTCCAAGAAATGGGCCAGAACCGGCCCAAACTGTGATTGTTGATGACCGACACGTAAGCGCACCTTGGAGTTCGACAACCATGGAAATCGCTTTGGGACCCCAAAACGGTGAGTAATAGTCCATGAAACGGGCCAGAATCGGCCAAAACTACGAGTGTTGATGACCAACACATAAGCACATCTTGGGGTTCAACAACTATGGAAATCGCTTCGGGACCCAAAAATGGTGAGTAATAGTCCACAAAACAGGTCAGATTTGGCCAAAACTGTGAGTGTTGACGACGGACACATAAACGCACCCCGGGGTTCATCAATCGTGGAAATCGCTCTGGGTCCCCAAAAGGTTGAGTAATAGTGTACGAAACGGATTAGAATTGCCCGAATATGTGAGTGTTGATGACCGACATGTAAACGCAGCCCGTGGTTCGTCAATCATGGAAATGACTCCGAGACCCCAAAATAGAGTAATAGTCCAAGAAATGGGCCAGAACCGGCCCAAACTGTGATTGTTGATGACCGACACGTAAGCGCACCTTGGAGTTCGACAACCATGGAAATCGCTTTGGGACCCCAAAACGGTGAGTAATAGTCCATGAAACGGGCCAGAATCGGCCAAAACTACGAGTGTTGATGACCAACACGTAAGCACATCTTGGGGTTCAACAACTATGGAAATCGCTTCGGGACCCAAAAAGGGGAGTAATAGTCCACGAAAGAGGTCAGATTTGGCCAAAACTGTGAGTGTTGACGACGGACACATAAACTCACCCGGGGTTCAACAATCGTGGAAATCGCTCTGGGTCCCCAAAATGTTGAGTAATAGTGTACGAAACGGATTAGAATTGCCCGAATATGTAAGTGTTGATGACCGACACGTAAACGCATCCCGGGGTTCATCAATCGTGGAAATGACTCCGAGACCCCAAAATAGAGTAATAGTCCAAGAAACGGGCCAGAATCGGCCCAAACTGTGATTGTTGATGACCGACACGTAAGCGCACCTTGGAGTTCGACAACCATGGAAATCACTTTGGGACCCCACAGCGGTGAGTAATAGTCCATGGAATGGGCCAGAATCGGCCAAAACTGCGAGTGTTGATGACCAACACGTAAGCACATCTTGGGGTTCAACATCTATGGAAATCGCTATGGGACCCTAAAACGGTGAGTAATAGTCCGCGAAACAGGTCAGAATTGGCCAAAATTGTGAGTGTTGATGACGTACACATAAACGCACCCCGGGGTTGATCAATCGTGGAAATTGCTCTGGGTCCCCAAAACACTGAGTAATAGTGCACGAAACGGACTAGAATCGGCCGAATATGTGATTGTTGATGACCGACACGTAAACGCACCCCGGGGTTCGTCAATCGTGGAATTGACTCCGAGACCCCAAAATAGAGTAATAGTCCAAGAAATGGGCCAGAACCGGCCCAAACTGTGATTGTTGATGACCGACACGTAAGCGCACCTTGGAGTTCGACAACCATGGAAATTGCTTTGGGACCCCAAAACGGTGAGTAATAGTCCATGAAACGGGCCAGAATCGGCCAAAACTATGCGTGTTGATGACCAACACATAAGCACATCTTGGGGTTCAACAACTATGGAAATAGCTTCGGGACCCAAAAAGGGTGAGTAATAGTCCATGAAACAGGTCAGATTTGGCCAAAACTGTGAGTGTTGACGACGTACACATAAACGCACCCCGGGGTTCATCAATCGTGGAAATCGCTCTGGGTCCCCAAAACGTTGAATAATAGTGTACGAAACGGATTAGAATTGCCCGAATATGTGAGTGTTGATGACCGACACGTAAACGCAGCCCGTGGTTCGTCAATCGTGGAAATGACTCCGAGACCCCAAAATAGAGTAATAGTACAAGAAATGGGCCAGAACCGGCCCAAACTGTGATTGTTGATGACCGACACGTAAGCGCACCTTGGAGTTCGACAACCATGGAAATCACTTCGGGACCCCAAAACAGTGAGTAATAGTCCATGAAACGGGCCAGAATCGGCCAAAACTACGAGTGTTGATGGCCAACACGTAAGCACATCTTCGGGTTCAACAACTATGGAAATCGCTATGGGACCCTAAAACGGTGAGTAATAGTCCACGAAACAGGTCAGATTTGGCCAAAATTGTGAGTGTTGAGGACGGACACATAAACGCACCCCGGGGTTCAACAATCGTGGAAATCGCTCTGGGTCCCCAAAATGTTGAGTAATAGTGTACGAAACGGATTAGAATTGCCCGAATATGTGAGTGTTGATGACCGACACGTAAACGCATCCCGGGGTTCGTCAATCATGGAAATGACTCCGAGACCCCAAAATAGAGTAATAGTCCAAGAAACGGGCCAGAATCGGCCCAAACTGTGATTGTTGATGACCGACACGTAAGCGCACCTTGGAGTTCGACAACCATGGAAATCGCTTTGGGACCTCAAAACGGTGAGTAATAGTCCATGGAATGGGCCAGAATCG
>NW_025228870.1:0-1387 GCF_018294505.1 Triticum aestivum
TTTGAGCTTATTTGGACAAAGTTGCCAATGCAACTTTTGCAAACCCTAGAAATGGGCAGAAATGGATTTGTGTAGATCCAGTGGAGTAAATCATTTCTCCTTGATGTGCCACTTGGTGTGGTAGCCTTATTTGGTCACATGATCAGGCTCACCAAAGTTGGGGTCCTGGAGAAAAAGTTGGTAGTGCAAAGTAGTTCAAACTTGATTCTGGTCAGAGAGGGTTTTGAGGCACTTTGACCAAGACTTCCTATTCTCCAACCTGTGCCATTTGGTCCAGATGCATCATTAGACCAATGAAGCATGTCCACCAAGTTTGAGCACATTTGGACATACTTGGCAATGTAAAGTTGATCAAACTTCAGAATGGACAGAGATAGTTTTGAGGGGTTTTGATGGTGTTATCTTGTTCTCCAAGTCATGAGACTTGGCAAGATCATCTAATATGTCATATGTGACATGATGGAATTTTCTTGGAATTTTTGGAGAATATTTCCTTTGTAAATATTTCAAAAGCTTGAAATATCCAGAAAGGGTTTTAGAGGGATTTGACCAATATTTTGAACATGACCAGGTGTTGAAACTCTTATATATGGACAATATATGTCCTATGAGTTTCCCTAAATTTTGTCAAATATTTTTGAAACAGTAAAGTAATTTTTTTCCTATTAAAGACCATTTCTGGCCTTAAGAAAAAGCCTTTAAATAAAATAGAACAGTAACTTTTAAAATTATATTTTTGTGGTTCCTGGGCATCCGATATCTAATAGGAGTCTAATATATTTTTGGAAAGATTTTTACTGCCCTTAATCAAGTACTTGTAGTGCAAACCTCAATTCAGGGGTTTTTGGAAAACTAATTTTAGAAAATACTTTCTGGCCAAATTATTTTTGTAAGAAAACTCCATATAGCACTATTCACATGGCATGGTCATTGGTCAGGAGCTTGGGGTAAGGAGGTGGAATATAGAGGGCAGAGTAGTTGACTTCAAGAAGCACTTGAAAGAAACACAGAGAGAAAACCAACTCCAAATAAAAGCCAAAAAAATGCAAAAAGTTTTTGTTGGTCCAAATTTTCATGCTTTAATAATGAAAATGAAATGTTACAAAATGCACGGTGTGACACACCAAGATGACCATAAGCTCCAAAACTCACAAAGAGAAGAACCAAACAAGAACCGATAATATAGTAAGAAGAGGCAGGGGAGGTATGCCAACAAATAGAGGAGTGAAACCTCCAACTGAGAAGAACCGGCATAACCTCCAACATCGAAAACATCATATAAGATGCGAGTGAACTCCGTTTTCGATGAACTCGAGCTTGTCACCAAGAAGACCATAAGCTTCAAAACTCACAAAGAGAAGAACCAAACAAGAACCAATAATATAGT
>NW_025228870.1:1397-2680 GCF_018294505.1 Triticum aestivum
ATTATCTCCAAAACTCACAAAGAGAAGAACCAAACAAGAACCAATAATATAGTAAGAAGAGGCAGGGGAGGTATGCCAACAAATAGAGGAGTGAAACCTCCAACTGAGAAGAACCGGCATAACCTCCAACATCGAAAACATCATAGAAGATGCGAGTGAACTCCGTTTTTGATGAACTCGAGCTTGTCACCAAGATGACCATAAGCTCCAAAACTCACAAAGAGAAGAACCAAACAAGAACCAATAATATAGTAAGAAGAGGCAGGGGAGGTATGCCAACAAATTGAGGTGTCTAACCTCCAACTAAGAAGAACCGGCATAACCTCCAAGATCGAAAACATCATAGAAGATGCGAGTGAACTCCATTTTCGATGAACTTGAGCTTGTACCCAAGATGACCATAAGCTCCAAAACTCACAACGAGTAGAACCAAACAAGAACCGATAATATAGTAGGATGAGGGAGGGGAGGTATGCCAACAAATAGAGGAGTGAAACCTCCAACTGAGAAGAACCGACATAACCTCCAACATCGAAAACATCATAGAAGATGCGAGTGAACTCCGTTTTCGATGAACTTGAGCTTGTTGCCAAGATGACCGTAAGGTCCAAAACTCACAAAGAGAAGAACCAAACAAGGACCGATAATATAGTAAGAAGAGGCAGGGGAGGTATGCCAACAAATAGAGGAGTGAAACCTCCAACTGAGAAGAACCGGCATAACCTCCAACATCGAAAACATCATAGAAGATGCGAGTGAACTCTATTTTCGATGAACTCGAGCTTGTCACCAAGATGACCATAAGCTCCAAAACTGACAAAGAGAAGAACCAAACAAGAACTGATAATATAGGAAGAAGAGGCAGGGGAGGTATGCCAACAAATAGTGAAGTGAACCCTCCAACTGAGAAGAACCGTCATAACCTCCAACATCGAAAACATCATAGAAGATGCGACTGAACTCCGTTTTCGATGAACTCGAGCTTGTCACCAAGAAGACCATAAGCTTCAAAACTCACAAAGAGAAGAACCAAACAAGAACCAATAATATAGTAAGAAGAGTCAGGGGAGGTATGCCAACAAATATAGGAGTGAAACCTCCAACTGAGAAGAACTGACATAAACTCCAACATCGAAAACATCATAGAAGATGCGAGTGAACTCCGTTTTTGATGAACTTGAGCTTGTCACCAAGATGACCATAAGCTCCAAAACTCACAAAGAGAAGAACCAAACAAGAACCAATAATATAGTAAGAAGAGGCAGGGGAGGTATGCTAACAAA
>NW_025228870.1:7201-7618 GCF_018294505.1 Triticum aestivum
TAATATAGTAAGAAGAGGCAGGGGAGGTATGCCAACAAATAGAGGAGTGAAACCTCCAACTGAGAAGAACCAGCATAACCTCCAACATCAAAAACATCATAGAAGATGCGAGTGAACTCCGATTTCGATGAACTCGAGCTTGTCACCAAGATGACCATAAGCTCCAAAACTCACAAAGAGAAGAACCAAACAAGAACCGATAATATAGTAAGAAGAGGCAGGGGAGGTATGCCAACAAATAGAGGAGTGAAACCTCCAACTGAGAAGAACCGGCATAACCTCCAACATCGAAAACATCATAGAAGGTGCGAGTGAACTCCGTTTTCGATGAACTCGAGCTTGTCACCAAAAAGACCAGAAGCTTCAAAACTCACAAAGAGAAGAACCAAACAAGAACCAATAATATAGTAAGAAGAG
>NW_025228870.1:8176-8685 GCF_018294505.1 Triticum aestivum
GAAAACATCATAGAAGATGCAAGTGAACTCCGTTTTTGATGAACTCTAGCTTGTCACCAAGATGACCATAAGCTCCAAAACTCACAAAGAGAAGAACCAAACAAGAACCGATAATATAGTAAGAAGAGGCAGGGGAGGTATGCCAACAAATAGAGGAGTGAAACCTCCAACTGAGAAGAACCGGCATAAGCGCCAACATCGAAAACATCATAGAAGATGCGAGTGAACTCCGTTTTTGATGAACTCGAGCTTGTCACCAAGATGACCATAAGCTCCAAAACTCACAAAGAGAAGAACCAAACAAGAACGGATAATATAGTAAGAAGAGGCAGGGGAGGTATGCTAACTAATAGAGGAGTGAAACCTCCAACCAAGAAGAACCGACATAACCTCCAACATCGAAAACATCATAGAAGATGCGAGTGAACTCCGTTTTCGATGAACTCGAGCTTGTCACTAAGATGACCATAAGCTCCAAAACTCACAAAGAGAAGAACCAAACAAGGACC
>NW_025228870.1:8695-9005 GCF_018294505.1 Triticum aestivum
TCACAAAGAGAAGAACCAAACAAGAACCAATAATATAGTAAGAAGAGGCAGGGGAGATATGCCAACAAATAGAGGAGTGAAACCTCCAACTGAGAAGAATCGGCATAACCTCCAACATCGAAAACATCATAGAAGATGCAAGTGAACTCCGTTTTTGATGAACTCTAGCTTGTCACCAAGATGACCATAAGCTCCAAAACTCACAAAGAGAAGAACCAAACAAGAACCGATAATATAGTAAGAAGAGGCAGGGGAGGTATGCCAACAAATAGAGGAGTGAAACCTCCAACTGAGAAGAACCGGCATAAGC
>NW_025228870.1:9015-9615 GCF_018294505.1 Triticum aestivum
GAAGGGGAGGTATGCCAAGAAATAGAGGAGTGAAACCTCAACTGAGAAGAACCGGCATAACCTCCAACATCGAAAACATCATAGAAGATGCAAGTGAACTCCGTTTTCGATGAACTCGAGCTTGTCACCAAGATGACCATAAGCTCCAAAACTCACAAAGAGAAGAACCAAATAAGAACCAATAATATAGTATGAAGAGGCAGGGGAGGTATGCCAACAAATAGAGGAGTGAAACCTCGAACTGAGATGAACCGGCATAAGCTCCAACATAGAAAACATCGTAGAAGATGCGAGTGAACTCCGTTTTCGATGAACTCGAGCTTGTCACCAAGATGACCATAAGCTCCAAAACTCACAAAGAGAAGAACCAAACAAGAATGGAGAATATAGTAAGAAGAGGCAGGGGAGGTATGCTAACTAATAGAGGAGTGAAACCTCCAACCAAGAAGAACCGACATAACCTCCAACATCGAAAACATCATAGAAGATGCGAGTGAACTCCGTTTTCGATGAACTCGAGCTTGTCACTAAGATGACCATAAGCTCCAAAACTCACAAAGAGAAGAACCAAACAAGAACCGATAATATAGTAAGAAGAGG
>NW_025228870.1:9642-10240 GCF_018294505.1 Triticum aestivum
AAACATCATAGAAGATGCGAGTGAACTCTGTTCTCGATGAACTCGAGCTTGTCACCAAGATGACCATAAGCTCCAAAACTCAGAAAGAGAAGAACCAAACAAGAACTGATAATATAGGAAGAAGAGGAAGGGGTGGTATGCCAACAAATAGTGAAGTGAAACCTCCAATTGAGAAGAACCGGCATAACCTCCAACATCAAAAACATCATAGAAGATGCGAGTGAACTCTGTTTTCGATGAAATCGAGCTTGTCACCAAGATGACCATAAGCTCCAAAACTCACAAAGAGAAGAACCAAACAAGAACCAATAATATAGTAAGAAGAGGCAGGGGAGGTATGCCAACAAATAGAGGAGTGAAACTTCCAACTGAGAAGAACCAGCATAACCTCCAACATCGAAAACATCATAGAAGATGCGAGTGAACTCCGATTTCGATGAACTCGAGCTTGTCACCAAAATGACCATAAGCTCCAAAACTCAAAAAGAGAAGAACCGAACAAGAACCGATAATATAGTAAGAAGAGGCAGGGGAGGTATGCCAACAAATAGAGGAGTGAAACCTCCAACTGAGAAGAACCGACATAACCTCCAACATC
>NW_025228870.1:12708-13991 GCF_018294505.1 Triticum aestivum
ATTATCTCCAAAACTCACAAAGAGAAGAACCAAACAAGAACCAATAATATAGTAAGAAGAGGCAGGGGAGGTATGCCAACAAATAGAGGAGTGAAACCTCCAACTGAGAAGAACCGGCATAACCTCCAACATCGAAAACATCATAGAAGATGCGAGTGAACTCCGTTTTTGATGAACTCGAGCTTGTCACCAAGATGACCATAAGCTCCAAAACTCACAAAGAGAAGAACCAAACAAGAACCAATAATATAGTAAGAAGAGGCAGGGGAGGTATGCCAACAAATTGAGGTGTCTAACCTCCAACTAAGAAGAACCGGCATAACCTCCAAGATCGAAAACATCATAGAAGATGCGAGTGAACTCCATTTTCGATGAACTTGAGCTTGTACCCAAGATGACCATAAGCTCCAAAACTCACAACGAGTAGAACCAAACAAGAACCGATAATATAGTAGGATGAGGGAGGGGAGGTATGCCAACAAATAGAGGAGTGAAACCTCCAACTGAGAAGAACCGACATAACCTCCAACATCGAAAACATCATAGAAGATGCGAGTGAACTCCGTTTTCGATGAACTTGAGCTTGTTGCCAAGATGACCGTAAGGTCCAAAACTCACAAAGAGAAGAACCAAACAAGGACCGATAATATAGTAAGAAGAGGCAGGGGAGGTATGCCAACAAATAGAGGAGTGAAACCTCCAACTGAGAAGAACCGGCATAACCTCCAACATCGAAAACATCATAGAAGATGCGAGTGAACTCTATTTTCGATGAACTCGAGCTTGTCACCAAGATGACCATAAGCTCCAAAACTGACAAAGAGAAGAACCAAACAAGAACTGATAATATAGGAAGAAGAGGCAGGGGAGGTATGCCAACAAATAGTGAAGTGAACCCTCCAACTGAGAAGAACCGTCATAACCTCCAACATCGAAAACATCATAGAAGATGCGACTGAACTCCGTTTTCGATGAACTCGAGCTTGTCACCAAGAAGACCATAAGCTTCAAAACTCACAAAGAGAAGAACCAAACAAGAACCAATAATATAGTAAGAAGAGTCAGGGGAGGTATGCCAACAAATATAGGAGTGAAACCTCCAACTGAGAAGAACTGACATAAACTCCAACATCGAAAACATCATAGAAGATGCGAGTGAACTCCGTTTTTGATGAACTTGAGCTTGTCACCAAGATGACCATAAGCTCCAAAACTCACAAAGAGAAGAACCAAACAAGAACCAATAATATAGTAAGAAGAGGCAGGGGAGGTATGCTAACAAA
>NW_025228870.1:14001-14304 GCF_018294505.1 Triticum aestivum
TCGAGATTGTCACCAAGATGACCATAAGCTCCAAAAGTCACAAAGACAAGAACCAAACAAGAACCAATAATATAGTGAGAAGAGGCAGGGGAGGTATGCCAACAAATAGAGGAGTGAAACCTCCAACTGAGAAGAACCGGCATAACCTCCAACACCAAAAACATCATAGAAGATGCGAGTGAACTCTATTTTCGATGAGCTCGAGCTTGTCCCCAAGATGACCATAAGCTCCAAAACTCACAAAGAGAAGAACCAAACAAGAACTGATAATATAGGAAGAAGAGGCAGGGGAGGTATGCCAAC
>NW_025228870.1:18466-19099 GCF_018294505.1 Triticum aestivum
TATGCCAACAAATAGAGGAGTGAAACCTCCAACTGAGAAGAACCGGCATAACCTCCAACACCAAAAACATCATAGAAGATGCGAGTGAACTCTATTTTCGATGAGCTCGAGCTTGTCCCCAAGATGACCATAAGCTCCAAAACTCATAAAGAGAAGAACCAAACAAGAACTGATAATATAGGAAGAAGAGGCAGGGAAGGTATGCCAACGAATACTGAAGTGAAACCTCCAACTGAGAAGAACCGGCAATACCTCCAACATCGAAAACATCATAGAAGATGCGAGTGAACTCTGTTTTTGATGAACTCGAGCTTGTAACCAAGATGACCATAAGCTCCAAAACTCACAAAGAGAAGAAACAAACAAGAACCAATAATATATTAAGAAGAGGCAGGGGAGGTAAGCCAACAAATTGAGGAGTGATACCTCCAACTGAGAAGAACCAGCATAACCTCCAACATCGAAAACATCATAGAAGATGCGAGTGAACTCCGTTTTCGATGAACTCGAGATTGTCACCAAGATGACCATAAGCTCCAAAAGTCACAAAGACAAGAACCAAACAAGAACCAATAATATAGTGAGAAGAGGCAGGGGAGGTATGCCAACAAATAGAGCAGTGAAACCTCCAAC
>NW_025228870.1:19109-20392 GCF_018294505.1 Triticum aestivum
ATTATCTCCAAAACTCACAAAGAGAAGAACCAAACAAGAACCAATAATATAGTAAGAAGAGGCAGGGGAGGTATGCCAACAAATAGAGGAGTGAAACCTCCAACTGAGAAGAACCGGCATAACCTCCAACATCGAAAACATCATAGAAGATGCGAGTGAACTCCGTTTTTGATGAACTCGAGCTTGTCACCAAGATGACCATAAGCTCCAAAACTCACAAAGAGAAGAACCAAACAAGAACCAATAATATAGTAAGAAGAGGCAGGGGAGGTATGCCAACAAATTGAGGTGTCTAACCTCCAACTAAGAAGAACCGGCATAACCTCCAAGATCGAAAACATCATAGAAGATGCGAGTGAACTCCATTTTCGATGAACTTGAGCTTGTACCCAAGATGACCATAAGCTCCAAAACTCACAACGAGTAGAACCAAACAAGAACCGATAATATAGTAGGATGAGGGAGGGGAGGTATGCCAACAAATAGAGGAGTGAAACCTCCAACTGAGAAGAACCGACATAACCTCCAACATCGAAAACATCATAGAAGATGCGAGTGAACTCCGTTTTCGATGAACTTGAGCTTGTTGCCAAGATGACCGTAAGGTCCAAAACTCACAAAGAGAAGAACCAAACAAGGACCGATAATATAGTAAGAAGAGGCAGGGGAGGTATGCCAACAAATAGAGGAGTGAAACCTCCAACTGAGAAGAACCGGCATAACCTCCAACATCGAAAACATCATAGAAGATGCGAGTGAACTCTATTTTCGATGAACTCGAGCTTGTCACCAAGATGACCATAAGCTCCAAAACTGACAAAGAGAAGAACCAAACAAGAACTGATAATATAGGAAGAAGAGGCAGGGGAGGTATGCCAACAAATAGTGAAGTGAACCCTCCAACTGAGAAGAACCGTCATAACCTCCAACATCGAAAACATCATAGAAGATGCGACTGAACTCCGTTTTCGATGAACTCGAGCTTGTCACCAAGAAGACCATAAGCTTCAAAACTCACAAAGAGAAGAACCAAACAAGAACCAATAATATAGTAAGAAGAGTCAGGGGAGGTATGCCAACAAATATAGGAGTGAAACCTCCAACTGAGAAGAACTGACATAAACTCCAACATCGAAAACATCATAGAAGATGCGAGTGAACTCCGTTTTTGATGAACTTGAGCTTGTCACCAAGATGACCATAAGCTCCAAAACTCACAAAGAGAAGAACCAAACAAGAACCAATAATATAGTAAGAAGAGGCAGGGGAGGTATGCTAACAAA
>NW_025228870.1:20402-21089 GCF_018294505.1 Triticum aestivum
CAACTGAGAAGAACCGGCAATACCTCCAACATCGAAAACATCATAGAAGATACGAGTGAACTCTGTTTTCGATGAACTCGAGCTTGTAACCAAGATGACCATAAGCTCCAAAACTCACAAAGAGAAGAACCAAACAAGGACCGATAATATAGTAAGAAGAGGCAGGGGAGGTATGCCAACAAATAGACGAGTGAAACCTCCAACTGAGAAGAACCGGCATAACGTCCAACATCGAAAACATCATAGAAGATGCGAGTGAACTCCTTTTCGATGAACTCGAGCTTGTCACCAAGAAGATCATAAGCTCCAAACCTCACAAAGAGAAGAACCAAACAAGAACCAATAATATAGTAAGAAGAGGCAGCGGAGGTATGCCAACAAATAGAGGAGTGAAACCTCCAACTGAGAAGAACTGGCATAAACTCCAACATCGAAAACATCATAGAAGATGCGAGTGAACTCCGTTTTTGATGAACTTGAGCTTGTCACCAAGATGACCATAAGCTCCAAAACTTACAAAGAGAAGAACCAAACAAGAACCAATAATATAGTAAGAAGAGGCAGGGGAGGTATGCCAACAAATAGAGGAGTGAAACCTCCAACTGAGAAGAACTGGCGTAACCTCCAACACCGAAAACATCATAGAAGATGCGAGTGAACTCTATTTTCGATGAACTCGAGCTTGTC
>NW_025228870.1:22107-24135 GCF_018294505.1 Triticum aestivum
TGAGAAGAACCGGCATAACCTCCAACATCAAAAACATCATAGTAGATGCGAGTGAACTCCGTTTTCGATGAATTCGAGATTGTCACCAAGATGACCATAAGCTCCAAAAGTCACAAAGACAAGAACCAAACAAGAACCAATAATATAGTGAGAAGAGGCAGGGGAGGTATGCCAACAAATAGAGGAGTGAAACCTCCAACTGAGAAGAACCGGCATAACCTCCAACACCAAAAACATCATAGAAGATGCGAGTGAACTCTATTTTCGATGAGCTCGAGCTTGTCCCCAAGATGACCATAAGCTCCAAAACTCACAAAGAGAAGAACCAAACAAGAACTGATAATATAGGAAGAAGAGGCAGGGGAGGTATGCCAACAAATACTGAAGTGAAACCTCCAACTGAGAAGAACCGGCAATACCTCCAACATCGAAAACATCATAGAAGATGCGAGTGAACTCTGTTTTCGATGAACTCGAGCTTGTAACCAAGATGACCATAAGCTCCAAAACTCACAAAGAGAAGAAACAAACAAGAACCAATAATATATTAAGAAGAGGCAGGGGAGGTAAGCCAACAAATAGAGGAGTGATACCTCCAACTGAGAAGAACCAGCATAACCTCCAACATCGAAAACATCATAGAAGATGCGAGTGAACTCCGTTTTCGATGAACTCGAGATTGTCACCAAGATGACCATAAGCTCCAAAAGTCACAAAGACAAGAACCAAACAAGAACCAATAATATAGTGAGAAGAGGCAGGGGAGGTATGCCAACAAATAGAGGAGTGAAACCTCCAACTGAGAAGAACCGGCATAACCTCCAACACCAAAAACATCATAGAAGATGCGAGTGAACTCTATTTTCGATGAGCTCGAGCTTGTCCCCAAGATGACCATAAGCTCCAAAACTCACAAAGAGAAGAACCAAACAAGAACTGATAATATAGGAAGAAGAGGCAGGGGAGGTATGCCAACGAATACTGAAGTGAAACCTCCAACTGAGAAGAACCGGCAATACCTCCAACATCGAAAACATCATAGAAGATACGAGTGAACTTTGTTTTCGATGAACTCGAGCTTGTAACCAAGATGACCATAAGCTCCAAAACTCACAAAGAGAAGAAACAAACAAGAACCAATAATATATTAAGAAGAGGCAGGGGAGGTAAGCCAACAAATAGAGGAGTGATACCTCCAACTGAGAAGAACCAGCATAACCTCCAACATCGAAAACATCATAGAAGATGCGAGTGAACTCCGTTTTCCATGAACTCGAGCTTGTCACCAAGATGACCATAAGCTCCAAAACTCACAAAGAGAAGAACCAAACAAGGACCGATAATATAGTAAGAAGAGGCAGGGGAGGTATGCCAACAAATAGACGAGTGAAACCTCCAACTGAGAAGAACCGGCATAACGTCCAACATCGAAAACATCATAGAAGATGCGGGTGAACTCCTTTTCGATGAACTCGAGCTTGTCACCAAGAAGATCATAAGCTCCAAACCTCACAAAGAGAAGAACCAAACAAGAACCAATAATATAGTAAGAAGAGGCAGCGGAGGTATGCCAACAAATAGAGGAGTGAAACCTCCAACTGAGAAGAACTGGCATAAACTCCAACATCGAAAACATCATAGAAGATGCGAGTGAACTCCGTTTTTGATGAACTTGAGCTTGTCACCAAGATGACCATAAGCTCCAAACATTACAAAGAGAAGAACCAAACAAGAACCAATAATATAGTAAGAAGAGGCAGGGGAGGTATGCCAACAAATAGAGGAGTGAAACCTCCAACTGAGAAGAACCGGCATAACCTCCAACACCGAAAACATCATAGAAGATGCGAGTGAACTCTATTTTTGATGAACTCGAGCTTGTCCCCAAGATGACCATAAGTTCCAATACTCACAAAGAGAAGAACCAAACAAGAACTGATAATATAGGAAGAAGAGGCAGGGGAGGTATGCCAACAAATAGTGAAGTGAAACCTCCAACTGAGAAGAACCGACAATACCTCCAACATC
>NW_025228870.1:26034-26792 GCF_018294505.1 Triticum aestivum
AGATGCGAGTGAACTCCGTTTTCGATGAACTCGAGCTTGTCACCAAGAAGACCATAAGCTTCAAAACTCACAAAGAGAAGAACCAAGCAAGAACCAATAATATAGTAAGAAGAGGCAGGGGAGGTATGCCAACAAATAGAGGAGTGAAACCTCTAACTGAGAAGAACTGGCATAAACTCCAACATCGAAAACATCATAGAAGATGCGAGTGAACTCCGTTTTTGATGAACTTGAGCTTGTCACCAAGATGACCATAAGCTCCAAAACTCACAAAGAGAAGAACCAAACAAGAACCAATAATATAGTAAGAAGAGGCAGGGGAGGTATGCCAAGAAATAGAGGAGTGAAACCTCCAACTGAGAAGAACCGGCATAACCTCCAACATCGAAAACATAATAGAAGATGCGAGTGAACTCCGTTTTTGATGAACTCGAGATTGTCACCAAGATGACCATAAGCTCCAAAACTCACAAAGACAAGAACCAAACAAGAACCAATAATATAGTGAGAAGAGGCAGGGGAGGTATGCCAACAAATAGAGGAGTGAAACCTCCAACTGAGAAGAACCGGCATGACCTCCAACACCGAAAACATCATAGAACATGCGAGTGAACTCTGTTTTCAATGAACTCGAGCTTGTCACCAAGATGACCATAAGCTCCAAAACTCACAAAGAGAAGAACCAAACAAGAACTGATAATATAGGAAGAAGAGGCAGGGGAGGTATGCCAACAAATAGTGAAGTGAAACCTCCAACT
>NW_025228870.1:27493-27793 GCF_018294505.1 Triticum aestivum
CATAGAAGATGCGAGTGAACTCCGTTTTCGATGAACTCGAGCTTGTCACCAAGAAGACCATAAGCTTCAAAACTCACAAAGAGAAGAACCAAACAAGAACCAATAATATAGTAAGAAGAGGCAGGGGAGGTATGCCAACAAATAGAGGAGTGAAACCTCCAACTGAGAAGAACTGGCATAAACTCCAACATCGAAAACATCATAGAAGATGCGAGTGAACTCCGTTTTTGATGAACTTGAGCTTGTCACCAAGATGACCATAAGCTCCAAAACTCACAAAGAGAAGAACCAAACAAGAAC
>NW_025228870.1:30521-34119 GCF_018294505.1 Triticum aestivum
GGGGAGGTATGCCAACAAATAGTGAAGTGAAACCTCCAACTGAGAAGAACCGGCATAACCTCCAACGTCGAAAACATCATAGAAGATGCGAGTGAACTCTGTTTTCGATGAACTCGAGCTTGTCACCAAGATGACCATAAGCTCCAATACTCACAAAGAGAAGAACTGTAACATCCCAAAATTCTAAATTTTGGAATGTTATAATAAATAGATAGATTTGATTGATTATTTGATTGATTGTCTGAAAGTGAGTGAAATTCGAAACTTTTTGAAAGTTAAATGAGAGGGAATAAAAGGACTTTCCCAAACTTTCATTTTTGCCTTTATGCTCTTCGTGAATTCAAATAATTTTTCATCACGAAACCCTGGAGGGAAGATGACATGACTTCTTCCATTTATTTAAATGACAAGGGTTGTTGAAAATATTTGAATTTCAGTTAAAAATATTTTCAATTCTGGAACTTCATGCACCTCAATGATTTTCATGAGAGAAGATAAAATGACTTCTTCAAATTATATGAAATATGAGTTGGGAGTTTCAAAGAATTTACTTCAAAGTTCTTTTGAATTTATTTTCAATTTGGAGTTATTTGAGTTTTATTCAAATTATTTTTCTCCAAAAGTAAAATATATAGAAATTAGGGCAACATTATTCCCTACAACGGAAAATTGGAGAGAAATAAATTTGAAATCATTTTGATATTTTTAAAATAATTTTTATTGGATTTTATTAGACCAGTAGCACTCTTTGAATTATCTAAATTAGTGTGGATTTTACTTGGCATTATAAAAATGTTCAACTTGTAGAAAATCTTTTTCTGAAAATTTGATATATAATATGCCTATATAAAGTTTTATTTTTATTTTTATTTTTTTGTTTATCGCATTCTGTTTTAAAAAAAGAACTCCACGCGCGCCTGAAGCTAACTGTCGCCCACGTGAGCATCATAGTACCAGCGGGCGCCCTATTTTTTTTCTTTATCCTATATGGGCCAGGCCCAGCCAGCTTTTTCAGTTTTTTTTCTTAGCCGAATTTTCCAAAAAAAAACTGCACCGCGCATGCTGCCGCCGGCCGAAGGCCTTTAGGCCCATCCGTCTCTTTTCTTCTCTGTTACGTATATTTTCGTCTACGTTTAGTCCCACATTGCCTAGCCTTTGACCTCTAAACATCTTTTCCACCAATAAATATAGATCCATAGAGCCTCCAAAAATCATCCGATTCGGGTTAAATCAATATTTTGGTTTGACTAGATTCATTTAGGAAAAATATATTTCTACTCTCCGGCGCGACTTCTAGAAATTTTCTCTTCTCTTCACAATCATCTTTTGTCTGCCTTCTAAAGGTATCTTTCTTTACTTTTTCTTTTTCTTTTTATACTTTCGTAGTTTTTTTCTGACTAACACGATAAAATAATTAGATTATCAATTAGTCTACGTATTTATACATTAGACCCTAGCCCGTAGCTATTTTTTCTTCCGTAAAACAGCTTGGCCCTGATTTTTCAAATAGCCATAACTTTTTACTCGTTTGTCCAAATCCAACGAAACCAACGCCCACTTCTTCGTTATGATCCCCTCTATCAAGTAATCCCACCCAAACATGTTTTTAAAATTTTCAAATTTCGAATTTTGTTCAGATTTATATTCAAACTTTTTTTGAACATAACTTGAATTTCGTAGCTCCGTTTGAGTTGATTCTTTTTGCAAATCGAAGCTCTTGACCTAAACTTTCTGATAAGGCCAAATTCACATAATTTTGGTACGGTTAGAAATTGTTTTATATTGCAAGAGTTATTTGCTTGGTTTGATGTTTTCCGAATCGTCATCTTCGTTCTTTCTGATGTTTTGAGTGATTGCTTATGTGTGGTTACTATTGCTTGCTTACGATAGATTGACCGCAGTGTGACGATTAGAGCTATCAAGATTTTTGAGTGCGAATCATCTTCATCAACATTGCAGGCAAGTTCACACTTTGATCATATCCCCTTCCATACCCAGTTTTTTTTGCATTAGATCAATCCTCACACATTGCATGATTAGGATCTAATTAAATTGTGGGATGGGAAGTAGATGAGGTAGTACCTATTACCTGTTTATTATCAAACCTTTGGGAGTTACTTCTACGTTAGCTTATTATGCCATGCTATGCTAGTAGACGTGGATTGGGTTTTGAGAGTATCCATGATAGATGTGAGATTGTTAATTAATGGTTTACTTAAGGTGGCAACTTAAACACACATCTGGGTGGATTGAGGCACCTGGTTATTCTAGGATTGCATGTCTAGGCACCTGGGTAATCCAGGACTTGCCTGTTTTCTTTTGGACCGCCACCCAGGCTCAAAGGGATCATGAGATTTTTCAAACTAGAAACTTCCGTGTGCAGCCACAAGCCATTATGGGCTCTGGCATAGTTGATTAAGTCGTGCGAACTCTTACAGTGTAGACTAGCAGATGTAGGGGAAAGTAGGCGTACCGGTCTATCCATCGTAAGGTGCTAGCGCTTCTGAAAGACTGTGTCTCGGTCATCCGTTTCTCAAACACCATGTAGTGCGAGAAATCCAACGGAGGCGATCGAGTCTTGTGGGGAAAAGTGCGCAAACCTCTGCAGAGTGTATAAACTAATCATGATTAGTCGTGTCCCCGGTTATGGACATCTTGAGTATCTATTTCTTGGATTATCCTGTTGATCTCATCATGTTACTTTAAATGAATATTGTTGGGTTTAATGATGTTACTTAATTGGGATTGAGAATGCTGTCAACCATTCTCAATGTTCAACAACCACCATGATAGTTAAATAAAATTTATTCCTTTGCAGGAAAAATTGGCTTTACGCAAAAACCTTATAACCATAGAGCTTTTCCACCAGCCAAATATGCATGTAGTGATAGTCTTTATTCATCATTCTCTATGGTGTGAATTTGCCAGTACATTCAATGTACTGACCCTCTGTGGCTGCAACGTCTCATGTTGCAGGATTATCTTACGACGAGTAAGTGTTACGTTAGGGTTACAATTTCTACACTCAACTTTGCCGTTGGTGTTGATGGGAATCCACAACCTTGTTACTTCCGCTATTTTGGATTTGAGGTAATAGTATTTATGTTACTTTTACATGTGATTTACCTCTGTTACAAATCCTCGAGTACTGTGTGTATCAGCATACCGATCCAGGGATGACACTTAAGCACAGAGACTTGACCCATTCGGGTCGGGTCGCTACAAGAACCAAACAAGAACCAATAATATAGTAAGAAGAGGCAGGGGAGGTATGCCAACAAATAGAGGAGTGAAACCTCCAACTGAGAAGAACCAGCATAACCTCCAACATCAAAAACATCATAGAAGATGCGAGTGAACTCCGATTTCGATGAACTCGAGCTTGTCACCAAGATGACAATAAGCTCCAAAACTCACAAAGAGAAGAACCAAACAAGAACCGATAATATAGTAAGAAGAGGCAGGGGAGGTATGCCAACAAATAGGGGAGTGAAACCTCCAACCGAGAAGAACCGGCATAACCTCCAACATCGAATACATCATAGAAGATGCGAGTGAACTCCGTTTTCGATGAACTCGAGCTTGTCACCAAGATGAC
>NW_025228871.1:0-2715 GCF_018294505.1 Triticum aestivum
CACCCCGCAGCACCAATGTTTTGGTTTCACACGCAGCCTGCATGCATGCACCGGCCACCCCCGCAGACGCCCACACCATCGCAACGATTAATCTTTCACGCTCACTCACACACAAGACAAAACCACACAAACCAAGCATTTTTCGTGTCTCCCATACTACGAGATCTGCCTTCATCCCTTCCACCAACACCTGAGCATAGCCAAGGGAAGAACTATGCACAAGAACAAAGCATCTATTTTGATCCAGCAGCTCTCCATCAACTCTGTTGGCATATCAACCTGAAGGGATTTTTTCGGACAGTTCGCGCCCTCATTTCACAGGTACGTACTACCAAAATCCAAAGTCAAGGACCATACGTATGCAGCGTTTTTACAATAAGATCTTCACCGCGCTCTCCTTTTTTCACAAATAGTTATACTGACACAAGCATATACAAGCAATCAGTCACAGCAATGATAGCAACGACTCACGAGATCCACCAGCCGAACCGGGTAACATTGTTTTCACATCTAGGACATCGGTCAACAAATTATGTTCAGTTGTCTCGCAGTTCTCCAAGTTCAAAATCAAATTAGCCGATGAGACTGGCTTCGGTGGCATGCTGCAGTTTAAGATATTATACAAGCTGAATTTGAAGCTTACCGCCTTTTTAATGGGTGTAGTTGACACAGAGAAGTCACAAATATCATTAGGCCCCCATAGGAAGATTGATATTGTTAAGCGACGTATATCAGGCCCGATCGTGTCAGGTTGGTAACGTAGACTCCAAGGGTAGTTCGGCTAGATAGTCTAGGTTGTTAGCATTGTAGTTTATCTCTGTAACAACTCTATCTCTTATCCCTTGTACCTCAAGTTGTAATCTCAACCATGTCCGCGATCTGGTGAGTTGCGCCCCAGTATATTAACACGAAGCCGTCGGTCAGGAAAAGATACGACGTTAACCTAAAGATTTTACATGGTATCAGCCTAACTCTTCCACATCGCATCTACTATCCCCATCCACCACCTCCGCCTCCATCATGGCCGCCTCCTCCAGCGCCGCACCAGCCAACATCTCTGGTCAGGTCACCGAGAAGCTGACACGCACCAACTACATCCTCTGGCGGACTCAAGTCACGCCGCAGCTCCGTGGTGCTAGCTTCTACGGGTATGTCGACGGCTCCATGCCGGAGCCGGCCCGACTCGTCGTCACCAAGGACAAAGAAGGGAAGGAGGAGACTTCCCTGAACCCCCTTCATCCGATCTGGATGCGCGAAGAGCAGAAGGTACTTGGCTACCTTCTGAATAATCTCTCCAAGGAGGTACTTGTGCAGGTCACCACGATCGATCATGCGCAAGATCTCTGGACAGCACTGGCGAACATGTTCTCGTCCCAGTCCCTGTCACGCGTCAACAACATCTGTGTCGCCCTTGCCAATGCGCAAAAGGGGACGCAGCCCGTCGCAAGCTTCTTCGGGCACATGCGCTCACTCTCAGATGAGCTCGCGGCGGCTGGCAAGCCGCTCGGGGACGGTGAACTCGTCTCCTACATCATCGCCGCCCTCGGCATGGAGTACCAGCCACTCGTCTCCGCGCTCGATGCCCGCACCACGCCTGTCTCGCTCGATGATCTGTTTGCTATGATCAGCAACTTTGATCAGCGGGTTGCCCTCTACCAAGGGGGCCACTCCGGCGGCGGCTTCAAGTCCTTCGCGAACGCGGCCATGCGCGGCCGTGGTGGCGGCTCACATCATCGAGGGCGCGGCAGGGGCAGGCACAATAGCGGCCCCAACAACAGCAGCAGCAACTCCCGTGGCCACAACGGCGGCGGCGGCCGGCCCTCCTCCAACAACAACCAGGGCCGCCGCAACAACTCCAACAACAGATCACGCCCCGATGTCGTCCGGTGTCAAATCTGTGGTAAACCTGGCCACTCAGCCAAGGACTGCTGGTACAGGTTTGACGATGATGATGACTCCTCTCAGGACGAGAAGGTAGCTGCTACGGCCGATGTATCGTATGGCGTGGACACCAACTGGTACATGGACAGTGGTGCCACGGACCACATCACCGGCGAACTCGAGAAGGTGACCATGCGGGAGAAGTACCGCGGCCAAGATCACATCCACACCGCGAGTGGAGAAGGTATGAAGATCCTTCATGTTGGTCACTCAATTATTAAAACCCCTCATCGTCCAATTCGTCTTTGAAAATTTTTGCATGTCCCTAGTGCATCTAAAAATCTTCTCTCCGTTCACCGCATTGCTATTGATAATCACGTCTTCCTCGAGTTTCACCCTTTCTTATTTTTGATCAAGGATCAGGTAACGAGGAAGGTACTGTATCGAGGTAGATGTGTACGCGGGCTCTACCCCTTGATTCCGGAGCTTCGAAGAAGATTCAATAAACAAGCCTTTAGTGTCACCAAGCTATCCTCTACACGGTGGCATGATCGTTTAGGAAATGCAACTTTTTCTTTAATTGAACGAGTGCTTAGGAAAAATAAACTCCCGTTTGTTGGAGAGCGTGATGTTGAAACTATTTGTGATTCGTGCCAAAGAGCAAAAAGCCATCAGTTACCGTATCCAATTTCCACTAGTGTTTCAACCAAACCATTGCAGCTTATTTTTTCTGATGTGTGGGGGCCTGCCCCATCCTCTGTTGGTAGACACACATATTATGTGAGCTTCATAGATGATTATAGCAAATATTCATGGATTTATCTCCTCAAAAAA
>NW_025228871.1:5062-6457 GCF_018294505.1 Triticum aestivum
CCTTTTCAGTTTTCTAAAAAATAAAAGAAAATGATGAAAATGTCAAAAAAATAAAAGAAAATAAGTTTCCCATGTGATATCTGGTCTAGTTGTTGGGAAAATTTGCAAATGTGAATTTCGACTTTATTTGCAAAATCTCTCTAGAATTTAGTAAAATGGGCATAACTTTTGCATACTAACTCGGATGAAAAAGTTTTTTATATGAAAAATCATCTACTCGAAAAGTTACATCCAAATTTAGCGGGGGGAACCCCGTTAAACATTTTTAAAATCCTCAAAAACCTAACAGAAAAAAAGTTACGAGGCTTTTAAGATCTAGAGTGGAAAAAATCGAAAAAAATTCAAACTGTGTGGTCAAACTATGGTCAAACAATGGTATAACTAATTATTCTAGAATATTAGTGTTACTACATAATTATTTCAGTTATTTTGAATTATGTCGTAAGCTCGCGCTTTAGTTCCACTGTTTAAGATATGTTCCTAGAGAAAATATAGTTGAAAGTTGACAGTAGCGATCATGCGGACAGTAGAAAGCTTATGTCCTTAATGCACCGCTTAGTGTGCTGAACCCCAATCGTCGTCTGTGGATGTTGCGAACATCGGACATACACGTTTTGATAACTACGTGATAGTTCAGTTAAACAGTTTAGAGTTGAGGCACCAAAGACGTTTTTCAAAACGTCGCGGAACATATGAGATGTTTCGAGGGCTGAAATTGGGATTTCAGGCTTGTGCCCATGTCAAGAGGTATAAGACCTCCAACAATTTTCTTAGCCTACAAACTAAGGGAGAAAAGCTCAATCGTTGAGCTTGTGCTCAGATTGTCTGAGTACAACAATCGCTTTAATCGAGTGGGAGTTGATCTTCCAGATGAGATTGTGATGTTTCTCCAAAGTCATTGCCACCAAGCCGCTAGAGCTTCGTGATGAACTATAACATATCAGGGATAGATATGATGATCCTTGAGGTATTCATGATGTTTGATACCGCGAAAGTAGAAATCAAGAAGGAGCATCAATTGTTGATGGTTGGTGAAACCACTAGTTTCAAGAAGGGCAAGGGCAAGAAGGGATACTTCATGAAACGGCAAATCAGCTGCTGCTCTAGTGAAGAAACCCAAGGTTGAACCCAAACCCAAGACTAAGTGTTTCTGTAATAAGGGGAACAACCACTGGTGCAGAATTACCCTAGATACTTGGTAGATAAGAAGGCTGGCAAGGTCGATAGAAGTATATTGGATATACATTATGTTAATGTGTACTTTACAAGTACTCCTAGTAGCACCAGGGTATTAGATACCGGTTCGGTTGCTAAGTGTTAGTAACTCGAAACAAAAGCTGCGGAATAAACGGAGACTATCTAAAGGTGAGCTGACGATACGTGTTGGAAGTGTTT
>NW_025228871.1:6467-13627 GCF_018294505.1 Triticum aestivum
AAAAATAAAAGAAAATGATGAAAATGTCAAAAAAATAAAAGAAAATAAGTTTCCCATGTGATATCTGGTCTAGTTGTTGGGAAAATTTGCAAATGTGAATTTCGACTTTATTTGCAGAATCTCTCTAGAATTTAGTAAAATGGGCATAACTTTTGCATACTAACTCGGATGAAAAAGTTTTTTATATGAAAAATCATCTACTCGAAAAGTTACATCCAAATTTAGCGGGGGGAACCCCGATAAACATTTTTAAAATCCTCAAAAACCTAACAGAAAAAAGTTACGGGGCTTTTAAGATCTAGAGTGGAAAAAATCGAAAAAAATTCAAACTGTGTGGTCAAACTATGGTCAAACAATGGTATAACTAATTATTCTAGAATATTAGTGTTACTACATAATTATTTCAGTTATTTTGAATTATGTCGTAAGCTCGCGCTTTAGTTCCACTGTTTAAGATATGTTCCTAGAGAAAATATAGTTGAAAGTTGACAGTAGCGATCATGCGGACAGTAGAAAGCTTATGTCCTTAATGCACCGCTTAGTGTGCTGAACCCCAATCGTCGTCTGTGGATGTTGCAAACATCGGACATACACGTTTTGATAACTACATGATAGTTCAGTTAAACAGTTTAGAGTTGAGGCACCAAAGACGTTTTTCAAAACGTCGCGGAACATATGAGATGTTTCGAGGGCTGAAATTGGGATTTCAGGCTTGTGCCCATGTCAAGAGGTATAAGACCTCCAACAATTTTCTTAGCCTACAAACTAAGGGAGAAAAGCTCAATCGTTGAGCTTGTGCTCAGATTGTCTGAGTACAACAATCGCTTTAATCGAGTGGGAGTTGATCTTCCAGATGAGATTGTGATGTTTCTCCAAAGTCATTGCCACCAAGCCGCTAGAGCTTCGTGATGAACTATAACATATCAGGGATAGATATGATGATCCTTGAGGTATTCATGATGTTTGATACCGCGAAAGTAGAAATCAAGAAGGAGCATCAATTGTTGATGGTTGGTGAAACCACTAGTTTCAAGAAGGGCAAGGGCAAGAAGGGATACTTCATGAAACGGCAAATCAGCTGCTGCTCTAGTGAAGAAACCCAAGGTTGAACCCAAACCCAAGACTAAGTGTTTCTGTAATAAGGGGAACAACCACTGGTGCAGAATTACCCTAGATACTTGGTAGATAAGAAGGCTGGCAAGGTCGATAGAAGTATATTGGATATACATTATGTTAATGTGTACTTTACAAGTACTCCTAGTAGCACCAGGGTATTAGATACCGGTTCGGTTGCTAAGTGTTAGTAACTCGAAACAAAAGCTGCGGAATAAACGGAGACTATCTAAAGGTGAGCTGACGATACGTGTTGGAAGTGTTTACAAGGTTGATATGATCAAGCATCACACGCTCCCTCTACCATCGAGATTGGTGTTAAACCTAAATAATTGTTATTTGGTGTTTGCGTTGAGCATAGACATGATTGGATTATGTCTGTAGCAATAAGGTTATTCATTTAAGGAGAATAATGGTTACTCTGTTTATTTGAATAATACCTTCAATGGTCTAGCACCTAAAAGGAATGGTTTATTGAATCTCGATCGTAGTGATACACATTTTCATGCCAAAAGATATAAGATAGTAATGATAGTACCACTTACTTGTGGCACTGCCATGTAAGTCATGTTGGTATAAAACGCATGAAGAAGCTCCATGTTGATGGATCTTTGGACTCACTCGTTTTGAAAAGTTTGAGACATGCAAACCATGTCTATTGGTGTATGCGCATGAAGAAACTCCATGCAGATGGATCGTTTGGACTCACTTGTTTTTGAATCACTTGAGATATGCAAATCATACCACATGGGCAAGATGACTAAAAAGCCTCGTTTTTCAGTAAGATGGAACAAGATAGCAACTTGTTGGAAGTAACACATTTTGATGTGTGCAGCCCAATGAGTGTTGAGGCATGCGGTGAATATCGTTATGTTCTTACTTCACAGATGATTCGAGTAGATGTTGAGTATATTTACTTGATGAAACACAAGTTTGAATTATTGAATGGTTCAAGTAATTTCAGAGTGAAGTTGAAGATCATTGTGACAAGAGGATAAAATGTCTATGATATGATCATAGAGATGAGAATCTGAGCTACGAGCTTTGGCACACAATTAAGACATTGTGGAAATTGTTTCACAATTAATACCGCGTGGAACACCATAGTGTGATGGTGTGTCCGAACATCATAGTTGCACCCTATTGGATATGGTGCGTACCATGATGTCTCTTATCGAATTACCACTATCGTTCATGGGTTAGGCATTAGAGACAACCACACTCACTTTAAGAGGGCACCACGTAATTCCGTTGAGACGACACCGTTTGAACTATGGTTTGGAGAAACCTAAGTTGTCATTTCTTAAAAGTTTGGGGCTGCGACGCTTATGTGAAAAAGTTTCATCGTGATAAGCTCGAACACAAAACGGATAAATACATCTTCATAGGATACCCAAAATGGTTGGGTATACCTCCTATCTCAGATCCGGAAGCAAAAGTTATTGTTTCTAGAAACGGGTCCTTTCTCGTGGAAAAGTTTCTCTCGAAAGAATTGAGTGGGAGGATGGTGGAGACTTGATGAGGTTAAAGAACCATCACTTCAACCAGTGTGTAGCAGGGCACATGAAGTTGTTCCTGTGGCACCTACACCAATTGAAGTAGAAGCTTACGATGGTGATCATGAAACTTCGAATCAAGTCACTACCGTACCTCGTAGGGTGACGAGGATGCATACTGCTTCAGAGTAATACGTGATCCTGTCTTGAAGGTCATGTTGCTAGACAACAATGAACCTACGAGCTATGGAGAAGCAATGGTGGGACCATATTCCAACAAATGGTTAGAAGCCATGAAATCCGAGATAGGATCCATGTATGGACTTTGGTGGACTTGCCCGATGATCGGCAAGCCATTGAGATAAATGGATCTTTAAGAAGAAGACGGACGTGGACGGTAATGTCACCGTCTATGAAGCTCGACTTGTGGCGAAGAGTTTTTCACAAGTTCAAGGAGTTGACTACGATGAGATTTTCTCAGCCGTAGCGATGCTTATGTCCGTCGGAATCATGTTAGCACAAGCTGCATTTATGAAATCTAGCAAATGGATGTTAAAACGAGTTTCCTTACCAGTTTTCGTAAGGAAAGGTTGTATGCGATACAATCAGAAAGGTTTTGTCGATCCTAAGGATGCTAAAAGGTATGCTGGCTCCAGCGATCCTTCTAAGGGCTGGAGTAAGCATCTCGGAGTTGGAATATGCACTTTGATAGGATGATCAAAGATTTTGGGTTTATACAAAGTTTATGAGAAACTTGTATTTCCAAAGAAGTGAGTGGGGGCACTATAGAATTTCTGATGAGTATATGTTGTTGACATATTGTTGATCAGAAATGATGTAGAATTTCTGGAAAGCATATAGGGTTATTTGAAAAGTGTTTTTCAAGGGAAAACCTGGATTAAGCTACTTGAACAATAAGCGTCAAGATCTACAAGATAGATCAAAAATGCTTAATAATACTTTCAAATGAGCACATACTTTGACATGATCTTGAAGGTGTTCAAGATGGACCAGTCAAAGAAGGAGTTCTTGCCTGAGTAGTAAGGTACGAAGTTAAGACTTAAAGCTCGACCACGGCAGAAAAGAGAGAAAGGACGAAGGTCGTCCCCTATGCTTTAGACATAGGCTCTACAGTATGCTATGCTAAGTACCGCACCTGATGTGTGCCTTGCCACATGTCTGGCAAGAGGGTACAAAGGTGATCAAGGAGTGGATCACCAGATGGCGGTCAAAATTATCCTTAGAGGAATAAGGATATGTTTCTCGGTTATGGAGGTGATAAAGAGTTCGACGTAAAGAGTTGCGTCGATGCAAGCTTTAACACCTATCCGAATGACTCTAAGTAGCAAACTGGATACGTATAGTGGAACAACCCATTTGGAATAGCTCCAAGTGGAGCATGGAAGCAGCATTTACAGAATGACCTAGAGATTTGCGAAGTACATACGGATCTGAAAGTTGCAGACCCGTTGACTAAAACCTCTCTCACAAGCAAAACATGAGCAAACCCCAGAATTCATTGAGTCTTAATCACATGATGATGTGAACTAGTTTAATGACACTAGTAAACTCTTTGGATGTTGGTCACATGGCGATGTGACGTGTGAGTGTTAATCACATGGCGATGTGAACTAGATTATTGACTCTAGTGCAAGTGGGAGACTGTTGGAAATATGCCCTAGAGGCAATAATAAATTAGTTATTATTATATTTCCTTGTTCATGATAATCGTTTATTATCCATGCTATAATTGTATTGATAGGAAACTCAAATACATGTGTGGGTACATAGACAATACCATGTCCCTAGTAAGCCTCTAGTTGACTAGCTCGTTGATCAATAGATGGTTGCGGTTTCCTGACCATGGACATTGGATGTCATTGATAACGGGATCACATCATTAGGAGAATGATGTGATGGACAAGACCCAATCCTAAGCCTAGCACAGAGATCGTGTAGTTCGTATGCTAAAGCTTTTCTAATGTCAAGTATCTTTTCCTTAGACCATGAGATTGTGCAACTCCCGGATACCGTAGGAATGCTTTGGGTGTACCAAACGTCACAACGTAACTGGGTGGCTATAAAGGTGCACTACAGGTATCTCCGAAAGTGTCTGTTGGGTTGGCACGAATCGAGACTAGGATTTGTCACTCCGGTTAACGGAGAGGTATCTCTGGGCCCACTCGGTAGGACATCATCATAATGTGCACAATGTGACCAAGGGGTTGATCATGGGATGATGTGTTACGGAACGAGTAAAGAGACTTGCCGGTAACGAGATTGAACAAGGTATCGGCATACCGACGATCGAATCTCGGGCAAGTACAATACCGCTAGATAAAGGGAATTGTATACGGGATCAATGGAGTCCTTGACATCGTGGTTCATCCGATGAGATCATCGTGGAACATGTGGGATCCAACATGGGTATCCAGATCCCGCTGTTGGTTATTGACCGGAGAACGTCTCGGTCATGTCTGCATGGTTCCCGAACCCGTAGGGTCTACACACTTAAGGTTCGATGACGCTAGGGTTATAAAGGAAGTTTGTATGTGGTTACCGAATGTTGTTCGGAGTCCCGGATGAGATCCCGGACGTCACGAGGAGTTCCATAATGGTCTGGAGGTAAAGATATATATATATATGGGAAGTCCTGTTTTGGTCACCGGAAAAGTTTTGGGTTTTTCTGGTAACGTACCGGGACCACCGGGAGGGTCCCGGGGGTCCACCAAGTGGGGCCATAAACCCCGGAGGGCTGCGTGGGCCAAGTGTGGTAGGGGACCAGCCCCAGGTGGGCTGGTGCGCCCCCCACAAGGGGCCCAAGGCGCAAGGGAGAGTGGGAGGGGGCAAACCCTAGGGCAGATGGGCCCTAAGGCCCACCCCAGGCGCGCCTCCCCTCTCTTCCCCTCTGGCCGCCACCAGATGGCATATGGGGGCTGCCGCCACCCCTGGGGAGGGAACCCTAGAGGGGGCGCAGCCCCCTCCCCTTCCCCTATAAATACTTGACGATTTTTGGGCTGCAACACATGAGTTTTTGATCTCTCCAAGCGCAGCCCTACCTCTCTCCCTTCTCCTCTCCCGCGGTGCTTGGCGAAGCCCTGCTGGATCACCACGCTCCTCCATCCCTAGAAGAAATATGTCAACTTGTGACCACCATTATTGGTCACTGAAAGGTCACAAATTTCCATTTACGACCTTTCTGTGACCAAAAACAGAAGGTCAAAAGCTGGCCGTCGTAAACTGCCTATAGCGACCTTTCTTCTGGAATGGGCAAAGACGTTTACGACCAAAATATTCCTACTGTGGCGTTTTGGTCACTAGCAACCTCCCCAAGCCACGTAGGCATCCAGCATGGCAAGCTGATGTGGCACAAGATTCAGCCCGGTCCAATTCGGTTTTCTACATGGGCCGAGCCCATTAATTCGGCCTTTTTACTGTATTTTTTCCTATTAATTTTCTCTAGCTACACGGGCCTGGCCCAACAATTTGGCCTTTTTATTTCTAGATGCGGCCTTTTACAGTGTATGATCTTTTACTTTTTGCTATTTTACTTTCCACTGTTTTACATTTGTCTCAAATATCATAATATCATACACTGGTCCCACACGTCAGAAATTTCAAATGTGCTCAAATTATTTTGATAAGTGGGTCGCATGAGTCATGTTTTCATTGCACACATTTTCAAATCACATACATAATTACTATTTCATATGAAACAGGAATTGTAATTCTGAAACATACATGAAATTCATAAACAGAGAAGATACATTAATTCACATACATAATTACTATTTCATTCACAAACAGAGAGAAGATACATTAAATTCCCAGATAACCCAGCTATTATTACATAACTTGCTATATAAGAATGTCTTGGAGCTTCTTTGAACATCTTTCGTCTTGAATTTACTCAAAATATCTGCCAACAAGAAAACAGAACAATAAGGATAAGGTGAATAACAACAACAACAGGTGATGGGGTGCTATTCCATCTAAACTAGAGACTTCAGCATCATCAACAATTCAGTAAAGTACTGCAGTTTAGAACTGATGAGAAAAAACAACTACACAACTTCATAAGTGAACATATTCAAGTAAAAATTGTACAAGTTACATTCCAGTAAACAAACTGTACAAGTTGACGATTCCCTGCTGCATATACATATCACTTGTGTCATGTTTGGGGGTTCAAAATGTACACAGCATGTTTATGGTAGATGAACTGCAGCTGCTAGGAATAGTAAAGCAAAGATGTACTGCCACTAATCAGCAAAAACATAACATTTTCTCAGAGTTAATGATATCATATTTAACCGTAAATAACAGAATAATGCAATAAATTGGTATAGAGCAAGGTACTGAGCATAGACCAGGCCAACAATAAATTGGTACTAAATCTAGAAATCACCATCTAAAATTTAGTTAATGAGACATTTTAGAATCAACTTGACAATTGATAGTAATGTTTGCATAGGACATATCCAGAACTAAAATTATACATAAATGCCTAAATTTCAATGCCCGATGCCCAAAATGTAAGATGATGGTTCT
>NW_025228871.1:15153-24350 GCF_018294505.1 Triticum aestivum
TGGAGCAACGTGGCTGCCAGATCGGGGGAGGGTTAGGTGGAAATCCTAACCCTAGAAGAGAAGGAGGAGGGGGGACGCCATGGCCGTGCCTGGCCTGAGTGGATATGAGAGTTGAAGGCGAGGGGAGGGGGTCGGCGGTGGGTGGGGATGGCAGCGGTGGTGGGTGGGGATGGCGGCGGTGGGAGATGAGGGAGACGAAGGCGGAGAGGAGATGAGGGAGAGGAGGGTGGGGATGGATCGGATCTGGAGAAACGGTGGGTGGGTAGGTGGGTTAGGGTTTTGGTTTTTTAGGAGAGTATCAACCGTTGGATGGGCGCGTGATGGATGGCTTGGATCGTGTCCAACTTGGTGATCCGCGTGGAGGTGGTTCCTCGCTTCTCATTGGCTGGCTGGCTCACGCTCGAAAATCCAAATTTTGGACCCAGATCTCTGATTTTTTTTACAAATGTGTGTTGCAATATTGGACCATACCATTTTCCAAAAGGCGGTTGTTAGGTGTCGGTCAATCGGCCTAAATTTGGGTCGGTCGCCTCATGACCCTACGATGTTTTCGTGTGTAACCATTTGATTCACCCCCAAGTTATACTTTCTTCCCCATCTTGCTCGTTCTCTATCAGATAGAACACATAGTTGACCCTCCCGCCGTTGCACCGTCGCGCACAATCGTAGTCTGTCGCCTAAACGTTGGCATCACCCCAACGTGCTCTAGTTGTAGCATTCGCCGGTTCTAGCACCTTCCCAAGGAGATTCATGTATTTCAACCCAAACGATCAATCTTATGGCCACATTCATGGCATAGTTTGTTCAAATGATCTCATATTGTGCACAAGGGTGCATCTTGGAATTCCAAACAATGTTGCCTAAGGGAGTTTTCATTTTCTTTGCACGGAAAATTCATTTTCCATTTTTCGAGTGCCCGAAATGAGGTTTTTTTGTGAAGGAACTACCAAATAATTGTTGTAAAAATGGACCAAATAAATTTTATAAAATACTAGGCCATGTTTAATGCACAATTGACCAAATGGTTGGGTGTCAAAAGTTTTGATCCACCTCTCGTGAAAAAGACAAATTGTCGCCGATTCAGTTGGAAGTGGGTCAATTTTGAACTGCAGCTGCCTCATAGTTTACTCTTTATTTTTTACAAAAAAACATTTATAGGTACATATGTATCTATTTAATCATAGAAACACCAAAAAAATTCCAAGATTCAACCACTAGCTAGGAACGGTCAAGCTCGCCATTTTGAGCGCATTTTGAAACGGGCATAAAAAATTCAAAAACAATCAAAAAATTGGGAAACCTTCGCATTGTGTCATTATATGTGGCCAAGCTCCTAGGAAAAATAACAAACTTATAATACAACAATTATTTTAAAAAAGTGTTCTCAGAAACGAGCTATCACGTGTGGAGATCAATGGCTTTCAAGCCAAATGATTAATCTTATGGCCACATTCATGGCATAGTTTGTTCAAATGATCTCATATTGTGCACAAGGGTGCATCTTGGAATTACAAACAATGTTGCCAAAGGGAGTTTTCATTTTCTTTGCACGGAAAATTCATTTTCCATTTTTCGAGTGCCCGAAATGAGGTATTTTTGTGAAGGACCTACCATATATTTGTTGCAAAATTGTACCAAATCAATTTTTTAAAATACTAGGCCATATTTAATGCACAATTGACCAAATGGTTGGGTGAAAAAAGTTTTGATCCACCTCTGGTGAAAAAGACAAATTGTCGTCGATTCAGTTGGAAGCGGGTGAAATTTGAACTGTAGCTGCCTCATAGTTTGCTCTTTATTTTTTACAAAAATCATTTCTAGGTATATAAGTATCTATTTAATCATAGAAACACCAAAAAAAATTCCAAGATTCAACCACTAGGTAGGAACGGTCAAGCCCGCCCTTTTGACCGCGTTTTGAAACGGGCATAAAAAATTCAAAAACAATCAAAAAATTGGAAAACCTTCACATTGTGTCATTATATGTGACCAAGTTTCCAGGAAAAATAATAAACTTGTAATACGGTAATTATTTTAAAAAAAGTGTTCTCAGAAATGAGCTATCATGCGTGAAGATTCATGGCTTTCAAGCCAAATGATCAATCTTATGGCCACATTCATGGCATAGTTTGTTCAAATGATCTCATATTGTGCACAAGGGTGCATCTTGGAATTACAAACAATGTTGCCTAAGGGAGTTTTCATTTTCTTTGCACGGAAAATTCATTTTCCATTTTTCGAGTGCCCGAAATGAGGTTTTTTTGTGAAGGAACTACCAAATAATTGTTGTAAAAATGGACCAAATAAATTTTATAAAATACTAGGCCATGTTTAATGCACAATTGACCAAATGGTTGGGTGTCAAAAGTTTTGATCCACCTCTCGTGAAAAAGACAAATTGTCGCCGATTCAGTTGGAAGTGGGTCAATTTTGAACTGCAGCTGCCTCATAGTTTACTCTTTATTTTTTACAAAAAACATTTATAGGTACATAAGTATCTATTTAATCATAGAAACACCAAAAAAATTCCAAGATTCAACCACTAGCTAGGAACGGTCAAGCTCGCCATTTTGAGCGCATTTTGAAACGGGCATAAAAAATTCAAAAAAAATCAAAAAATTGGGAAACCTTCGCATTGTGTCATTATATGTGTCCAAGCTCCTAGGAAAAATAATAAACTTATAATACAAAAATTATTTTAAAAAAGTGTTCTCAGAAACGAGCTATCACGTGTGGAGATCAATGGCTTTCAAGCCAAATGATTAATCTTATGGCCACATTCATGGCATAGTTTGTTCAAATGATCTCATATTGTGCACAAGGGTGCATCTTGGAATTACAAACAATGTTGCCAAAGGGAGTTTTCATTTTCTTTGCACGGAAAATTCATTTTCCATTTTTTGAGTGCCCGAAATGAGGTATTTTTGTGAAGGACCTACCATATATTTGTTGCAAAATTGTACCAAATCAATTTTTTAAAATACCAGTCCATGTTTAATTCACAATTGACCAAATGGTTGGGTGAAAAAAGTTTTGATCCACCTCTGGTGAAAAAGACAAATTGTCGTCGATTCAGTTGGAAGTGGGTGAAATTTGAACTGTAGCTGCCTCATAGTTTGCTCTTTATTTTTTACAAAAATCATTTCTAGGTACATAAGTATCTATTTAATCATAGAAACACCAAAAAAATTCCAAGATTCAACCACTAGGTAGGAACGGTCAAGCCCGCCATTTTGACCGCATTTTGAAACGGGCATAAAAAATTCAAAAGAAATCAAAAAATTGGAAAACCTTCACATTGTGTCATTATATGTGACCAAGTTTCCAGGAAAAATAATAAACTTGTAATACGGTAATTATTTTAAAAAAGTGTTCTCAGAAATGAGCTATCATGCGTGAAGATTCATGGCTTTCAAGCCAAATGATCAATCTTATGGCCACATTCATGGCATAGTTTGTTCAAATGATCTCATATTCTGCATAAGGGTGCATCTTGGAATTCCAAACAATGTTGCCTAAGGGAGTTTTCATTTTCTTTGCACGGAAAATTCATTTTCCATTTTTCGAGTGCCCAAAATGAGGTTTTTTTGTGAAGGAACTACCAAATAATTGTTGCAAAAATGGACCAAATAAATTTTATAAAATACTAGACCATGTTTAATGCACAATTGACAAAATGGTTGGGTGTAAAAAGTTTTGATCCACCTCTGGTGAAAAAGACAAATTATCGCCGATTCAGTTGGAAGTGGGTCAATTTTGAACTGCAGCTGCCTCATAGTTTACTCTTTATTTTTTACAAAAATCATTTCTAGTTAAATAAGTATCTATTTAATTAGAAATACATGGTTTTATGGCGAGACATCGACGTTTGGACGGTGGCCGAGGGCCCCAACTCTTGAGCGCGTAAGCTCGCATGCCCGCCGCGTGGTCACCGTGTGACCGTGGCGTTGCCATGTGTTCTGGGTGGCCTAGGCATGTCTAGTGGGTTGGGAACTCCCGAGGTAGGTGCTAGGAAGAAAATCACAACATAAGATTCTCACGAGGAGACCAATCGATGCTCAAACATGAATAAGCAGCCAAGTGTTTGATTAGCGGTACGGGAAATGTACATGGCTAATGGGCGTGAGTTTTGGCTGAGGATGATTAGTTACTAAGAAGACCGTCTTCACAAATTTTCAGCTCAAAAGGAGGAGCCTAGGTGGTACTTGCTTTGCAAACCACCACACTGGACATAAATACAAATGTTGAAGCTCGGCTCAAAATAATGAATGGATTGAACTGGCATTTGGTGGAGGATGGTTATTTGGGCATAGGAAAGCACTGTAGAAAATGGATACTATTTGGACATGCCAAAGTGGTACTTCCTTCACAAACTGTTACTCTGAACAGAATAGGAAAATGAATATTTTTGAATTATTTTTTAACTAGGCAAGGAAGGGTTTTACATATTTGACGAAGATATGACCCAAAGAATTTATGAGATTTTTTGGGGAATTTTGGGAATGACAGAAATATAGGTTGCTTCACAACCTAGGGCAAAAACTGCCACATGGACATGACACATAGGCAAAACTGATGAGGTGGCGCCTAGTCATAGCAACCCACCACAATTTACAAGGCTATGACCATCTATATTGGTCATTAACAACTAGAAATAAGGCAGCGGACTAGTGCTGTTTGCTTTATGACCTTTTCGTGTGAGGAAATTACGACCTTTCTGACCAAAATGGTCGCAATGGTTTAGGGTTTGGAGCCCCCGAACAGCTTTTTACCAATTGGTCTGAAATGGTCATAAATTTATGACCAATTCTTCGAGGGTCACTGACAGAAGGTCATAAGTTGACATATTTCTTGTAGTGCATCACCACCACGCCGTTGTGCTGCTGCTGGATGGAGTCTTCCTCAACCTCTCCCTCTCTCCTTGCTGGATCAAGGCGTGGGAGACGTCACCGGGCTATACGTGTGTTGAACGCGGAGGTGCCGTCCGGTCGGCACTAGGATCTCCGGTGATTTGGATCACGACGAGTACGACTCCTTCAACCCCGTTCTCTTGAACGCTTCCGCTTAGCGATCTACAAGGGTATGTAGATGCACTCTCCTTCCCTTCGTTGCTGGTTTCTCCATAGATAGATCTTGGTGACACGTAGGAAAATTTTGAATTTCTGCTACGTTCCTCAACAGGTGGTGCCCTGGTCAGGCTTTCCGGGCGGCAATGGCGTCGGTTGTACATCTTTTCTCTTGGGAGAGCATTTGCATTGTCCGACGGATCGGCGCCTCGTGCCACGGCGAGGGGCTAGGGAGACCCTTCGGAGATGTAGGATGTTGTCAATGGTTCTGTCGGAGTCTATGGAGCTGTTAGCGTTCCCTTACATGCTAGTTGGATCTCCGCAAGGCTTGCTGGTGTCTCGTCGGGATGGATTGCACTCAGTGGAGGGCTCCATTGTCTTCAAGCAGGCCTTGTTCTTCAGTTTCTTCATCTTTGCTTGTAGATGACAGGAAGCCTATTACCTGCTTGCACAGCACTATGTATCCTTTTAGCTGTTTCTTTGTTCTGTCTTTGTAAGTTAGCGGTTGATGTAATCCTGGCCGGTTGATGGCTTTGTTAATTCAAAGCCGGGCTCTTCTTGAGCCTTCGTTTAAAAAAAAATTGGTACCGGTGCTTCGAAGGCTCGGAGCTTGGCCATGAGGCTTCTTCTTCGTTTTTGTCGATCTGCCGTTGTTGGCATTTGTTTCTCTTGTATTTTCTCTTTCTTTTTTCTTTTGGGCGTGACTGCGCTACTTCCGCCCCAACACATATCGTTGGATGTATCGGTTGGTTGCTTTTTATACAAATCGGGGGGAAACCTTTTCGGTAAATCTTGTAGGTTGATTTCTAACATTTTTCAGTAGGGAGTCTTGGTGTAGACCTTGAGATCCCTCCACCGCGACTCCATGTAGTGCGAGGGGTTCGTCTGCGTGTACACCCCAAACTTGAAGTAGTGGAAGTCGCTGCCGTAGCCCGGCACGATCAGCGTCTCGTCGCCGTCGATGAACACGGTGAGGGCCGACGCTTGGATGTTGTGGACCAAGTTGAGCCTGAACCACCAGTCGTAGATGTGTCTGTCGACCACCTTGGTCTCATCATTGTAGTACACGAGCCGTCCGCCGTAGACGTGCAGCATCAGTGTCGTGTTCCGCGGCGGCCTGCCAGGCCGAACACCAGCATCACGGATACCCCGGTTGTACCCCTCGAACTGCCACACCCCAGAGCTGTACGTTATCTGCTCCACCCCAGAATTGGAAACCAAAATCGGCAGGTCAAACTAACAAAACTCCATGGCTGTGATTAATCTGTCAGAAATCATTGTGAGACACTGATGCGACTTACGTTGAGCAGGATCTCCAGCGCAGCTTGGTGGGGCTGCTGGCGTGGAAGGGCTTGTCGTCGCAGTAGACCCAGAGCCGCTGCACGTCGTCGGCGCAGAGCTTGTTGCGCTGCTCCTGCGGCAGGTCGTACGGCTTGTGGAGCTTGAACCGGTCCTCCGTGATCTCGACGGCGGTGAAGCCGGCCGTTGGGTCGGCGCCGGCGGCCGGGCTGCACGAGTGCCACAGCGTTGAGAGCATGACCAAGGCTGTTAGAGTTGTGTCGAATATTATATACAAGGTAGATTACAGTTCGACTTGTAGTTGTATTATGTTTAGATAGGATATGGAGTCGTGTCCTAGTAGGACGCTTGTATTCTAGGCCTCTCATATATAGTGAGGCTAGACACATGATGTAACCAATGCCAACATAATAGCACAGGCGCGCAAGAGGGAGCCGGCGCCCGGGTGGCCGGTGTGCGGTATTGTGACGGTGTCACGGGGAGGAGCGCCCGTAGCCAGGCTCCGGGGATGTAGCCATATCGGTGAACCTCGTTAACAAATCTCGGTGTCGTGCCTCGTGTGATTGCTTGGTCCTCGAATGATCAACGGTATGCCTCGGATTTATTATAACAAGTGGTATCATGAGCTAGGTTGTCAGGAGGTTGCTGGATTGTTGATCTCAATGAGGAAAGGAGCGAGAGAATTCGTGGAATCGGTCGAGCTGGTCGCATATGGCGGCAGAAAAGTTCTGCTTGCGGCGAAGATTCTTTGCTCGGTAGGGATTGGAAGAGGCGGCGGTGCAACGCGTGGCAGAGGAACCTATCCGTCGGATCGCGAGCGATCTCGCCGAGTCCGTGGTTGAGATCGGAACCAGCAAACGCGTGTGCGTGTGTCAACAACAGAGGAGACGTGCGGCGGTCGATCGGTTGATCGATCGGGCGAGCGAGTACTTGAAGGTGTGAAAGATTTGTTGGCGCAATAGGGATGCTTGAAGGGGTTGCAAGAAGTCATGTCAGCTAAGATGGATTATCATGTGATGGTTGGAAATTCGTGGAAGACGATTTGGGAGCCTTGAGCGTGTCATGTAGCCGGACAAGTTCGGCTGGGTCGGACTAGATACTCTGACGGATCGACATGAGTCGGTTGGAACAAAAGACGGTGGTGGGATCTGCGACAACGACATAAGAGCGTTATGTTGATGGTGACCGACTTTTGGGTGTGGAAACACGTGCCACAGGCCCGAGGGCTTGTGTGGCTTTGACAAGACTATGGCGCGGAGTTGATTCAAGACGGTGCACATGAGAGCTTGGAGTCAACGGGGCGCGGGGTGGCATGTACGACCACCATGGAGTCATGTTGAAGGTGGAGCTGGAGTCTGGAGGACTTCACTCGGTGCTGATTGAGGGGCTACGGCGTAAGTGCGCAGAGAGTCGAAGCCTATTCAGCAGAAAAAGCGAAGGACACGTAATTCGGACTGGAGCCCAGTGTCTGATGGAAGCGTGAAACTTGTCATTGATGATCGGTGGTACTCTGCAGTGTGAGTTGACTGGTGTGGGTCCGCGGCCCTTGAGACTCGACCGGACAGTGAAGGTTCGACGCATTAATAGCGGTGAGGCGTGCGATACGCACGGTGCATGGAGACGGACCAGGGCTCTGGTGGTCATACATGTGGTGAGACAACTGCGAATTTGACTCGGAATGACTACAAGCAACGGTGAAATTCTTTCAAGTTTCAGGCAGGCAGTAAAGAAAGGAGCGGTGATGTTGAGGTCAGGTAACTCTTATGTGTGACGCCCAATATGTGAGGTGTTCATTTCCACGCAGGTCAGTGATCAGTGTGAGATGGCGTTGGACTGATACTCTGAAAGTTGGGAGCAAAAACTAGAGTAACAAGGAACTTAATTTTTCTCGAGTGTTGACTGTGGTCAACAAAAGAAGGGACTACAAGTTGCAGTTGGAGTCATATGGAGTCTTTGGAGTAGCAACGGTGCTCATGGGATAAGCTCAAGTCCAATGTACATGGAAGTTTGATACATTAACGAACTCAAGGTGTTGGAGAATATTCGCCAAGGTGGAGTTTGTTAGAGTTGTGTCGAATATTATGTACAAGGTAGGTTACAGTTGGACTTGTAGTTGTATTGTGTTTAGATAAGATATGGAGTCGTGTCCTAGTAGGACACTTGTATCCTAGGCCTCTCATATATAGCGAGGCTAGACACATGATGTAACCAATGCCAACATAATAACACAAGCGCGCAAGGGGGAGCCGGCGGCGTGTGCCGACGCCCGGGTGGCCGTGTGCGGTATTATGACAGTGTCACGGGATGAAGCACCCGTAGTCAGACCCCGTGGATGTAGCCATATCGGTGAAGCTCGTTAACAAATCTCGGTGTCGTGTCTCGTGTGATTGCTTGGTCCTCGAATGATCAACGGTATGCTTCGGATTTATTTTAATAAAGGCACGGATCCATGGCGGCAGGCGCTTGGCCATGGTTAAGGGAATTACCGCTCCGATGGCAACACGTTCTGGTAAAGTGCTGCTTGGATATAGTGGAACCCGTATAGTTGATTTCTTTTCAGTAGGTGGCAGATAGTACTTCGAAACGAACGGATACTTCCTGGAGTAAACAGCTTGGGCTTGCGAAAACTTGCTTCTACGCACGGCGGCATGTGCTATGCTTATCTCGACCATACATACATGCACTAGGGGATCAGCGACCACGCAGTTAATGTTCTGCGTATTCGGAATTTACCAAATTGTATGGGCAGTACTCTGCGGCGGAAAACCGGCGGAACGTTTCGGCCGGTCAAACCAGAGCCGCTCGATATGAACCCTCGTAACCGCCAGATCT
>NW_025228871.1:24810-27910 GCF_018294505.1 Triticum aestivum
AAAAAAGCAAGCGCCGCTGCCGCTCGCGGCATCCCGCACGCTGGCCCGCGTTGATCTCGCTTGGACCATCGCTGCCCTTGCTCGTCGCCGGTGCTCGCAGCCTCATCGCCGCCAGCAAACCAAAACACCACCCGCCTTCACCGCCGATACCGAAGCGAAAAATGCCGGTTCAAGCAAAATCAAAAGACGGTGGTAGCAAATTTTTAGGATGGTTTCAGCAAAAACAAAACAAAAACAAGGGTGGTGCAAAAACTCCTGATGCTTCCACAAAGACTCTGGTAGTAGCAAAAACTCCGGTGGTAGCAAATGGCACCTCCGGTAGTAGCAAAAATCCGAGACGGTTGTAGCAAAAAAAAAAGGTATCACCGCCGTTGAGCAACACTGCCGCAGGTGGATGTAGCAAAAAATGTGTTCAGTTCCAGCAAAATACATATATGGTTGTAGCAAAAAAGACAGGAAAAACAGAAGATGGATGTAGCAAAAATCGACAAACACCGGTAGTAACAAAAAATCAAAACGGTTGTAGCAAAATGATTCATCGGTTGCAGCAAAAATCACCTGGTAGCAAATTTTGGACCGGTGGGTGGTAGCAAAAACGTGGGCCAGTTTCAGCCAAAACAAAACATGGTTGTAGCAAAAAAGAAATCCACCGTCGTCGTGGTCGATTGCAGCCTAGCCATGGCGACGAGCACTGCTTGCAGCACCGTCGTAGTTGCTGGTTTGCAAACATCTGCGGGGCTTTCATCTCCAGCTACGGCTGGTGCTGATTGCAGCACCATGGTTAGTGCGAAAATCACCGCGGCGGCCGCATGGCCATGGTCCCGCGGCCATGGGGGAGGGAAGCTGGAGAGAGCGCAACCATGAGTAGCGGCCCCCGCGGCTGATGCGGCATCCCACCATAGCAGCAGCCCTGCGGCTGAGTGGGGGTGAAAAGGATTCGGTGGGGAGTGAATCGAGGAGATGTTGCTCGCGCCAGAGAGAGGGGAAAAGAAGGGGAACGAATGAGTGGGGAAGAAGATAAGCGAGAGAGAGAAAAGCAGTTTGTGGGGCCACATATGGCGCAAGTGGGACGGTGGGATCGCACGGGATCAAACGACGTCCGGCGGAACGTTTCAGCCGACGCTCCGGCGGGAAACGATTCCCAAGTTGTATTGAAGCCGCCGTATGCACCCTGGCTGGTGCCGTCGTGGCACAGGGCAGCCGACCACTTGACTACATACGTGAGTATCTAATGCACCGCAACCGTTCCCGATCTGGCCGTGGTCCGCCAACTCTCTCCACTGCCCAACTTGTACCACACTGGAATGTTTTGTAAGTCACCCTTTTATCGGCGTACAGTAATGTGTTTTAACCGAAAGACATCATAATGGTTTCACGACTTTTTGATTAGGCTCCAGTACAGCTGCCGTCAGCCAGATTATCACATATGCTATACCATCTCCAAACAATGCCCCTCACCCCAGCCCCACCCCCGACACAGTTTTTTCCAAGTTCACACGTCGCCACGCTACATGCCCTCACGGTTCAGTCTCAGTCTAGCTCCAACCTACCACCCAAACGCCCACATTTACTGTTCTTCTTTTACCACCGGACGCACTCTGAGTTCTATCTCAAGAACCACGCCCGGCCACCGAACGAGCCGGATCCAAGATAGTCAAGTCAATCGCGCCATCTTTTTGCAAGCAAGGAGCCACCCTCAAGGATTGTAACCAGCGCCATCCGAGCTGAGGCCCGACGCCCTTCTCTATTTGTTCCCAGGTTAGTAAATCACGCGCCATGAAGTACATTTACATTCTGATGAAGATCCAATTAAGAATCTTCACTCCCTGCACGCCGTCTACAATCTTTACCAAACAGATATATTTTTGGTCGTATATAGGTGTTAACATCCCAATTTTTGTTTATGCACATAGCTACATAGCCGGAGCTATATATTGTGTTTCCCAGTTTCATTTTTAACTTTTGTTTTCAGGTCCGTATGAGTACACACGACCCAATAACCAGCAGATAGTAGTTAACAAGGATCATTCATCTGGTGAAGGTTTAGGAGGTGTTTCATACCCCAACTATTTTCAAATCAAGGATATCAGTACAGAAATTCCTGTGTTTTGTATCGCAGTTCAGTAAGTACAAGAGGTCCCTCGCAGAAGAAACTCAATTCGGTGGTTTGTTGCATCTAAAGATCACTCACAAAATAAACATGAAGTTCAGCGCATCATTGATAGAGAGAGTAGATCGAGAATCATGCATACTAGTTCTTGATGAAAGCAGAAAAATACCAATTACAGACCAGGCGGTCAGTGATGCTTTTGGCCTGCCGATTGGCAGTAGATCCATCCCCACCGGTCAGGTCGACTTGTCTGAATCTTGCATAGACTTGCTCTAGGCATCAGCCTGAAAGGTATTCACAGTTTCAAGGCAGCAGAAGCCATAGCCGCTAGACACGTGGATGACAGCTCTTCCAAAGTTGAAACTGATTGTTTCACAATTGCCTTTGTTGTCCTAGCTGTTGGACATGTCTTAAACCGATGTGCAAAGCATGACTAGTCCGCACATCACACAAAAAAAATTCCCCCCGTGTCAAAGCTTTCAATCATGATTCAGTGAAGAAAGCCATTTAAGCTATAAGACAGCACAATGGAAACGATATACTATACGCGGCCCCGAAGTAAGTCCATCGTCCCCCCACGCACATATCCACAAAAATGCATTTCATGTGTTGTACCAATTTCTGGAGTGATTTTGACAATCGATCATTAGTTTTATTTCTATGTGCCCCCTTGGCAATAACCACCAAAACCTATTTTATATATTTCCACAGTTCCACCTAAATGGAGCGAACACCACTATTTGATGTACAGCGAACGGACAAAACACTCACGCCGTGGGTGTGGCCACAAACGTCTCTCTCGAATCTGGAAATGTTATACCGAAGCCTATGTCCCGCGCTTTGAAAAGAAAACGCGCAACACAAGCAGTTGGCCCTGTTGATTTTGCAAACCAAATGCGGCGGAAGTATTCTGAAATGGTATGTAACAACCATCCAGATCTGTTTCATAATGCTCGCTTATCATCAGTATCCCCATGTATCACACGTGAA
>NW_025228871.1:29000-34110 GCF_018294505.1 Triticum aestivum
GCCGCGCAGTTGGTACACAATTTGTAGGCCTCTTTGATTCATAGGATTGCAAAAACACAGGAATAGGAAAACGTAGGATTGGAATGGCATGTCCACTGGATCCCTATAGGATTTGAGTTTGTTTGAATGTGTCGTGGAAAAAACAAAGGATTTCTTTCAAGAGGTTGGAGGGGATGTTAGAATTCCTGTGAAATGTAGTACAAATGAATCCTTAGGAAAAAATCCTACATGATTCAATCCTACGAATCAAACGACCGACGTAGAAAAAATTCCTAAGAATTCTAATCCTTCAAAGATCCTATGAAAATCCTTTAAATCAAAGAGACCCTTAGTTGTTTGCCTCTCAAACGACTCAGAGGATAGCCAAGCAAGGTACCGGTAACTAATCATTTTTTTAGGGAAATGCATCAACTACTCTTATTTCACCCATTTACCTCCCGGTGTAGCAGGATATGGATCGATCACCCACACCCACGGGTGTTAATTTTGGGAGGAGAAGTTTTAAGTAAGCAAATAATTGGCATGGAAAAGCTAAGCCACGAGTGTTGCACATTACTAGTCCGGAGGATAGCACAAATTTAACGGTCCTCTGCTGGACGTACCGATTCAAAAATATGGAGCAAATTCATGGAGCCTGATTTCAGCATTAGTCACTGGCACCATTTTTTTGTTGGTTATCTGCATAAATACATGCCCTGCTTTCATTCCTTTTTTCAGCTGCTTTCCCTATATTTTAGTATACACATACCAGTTTAATCTGACGCCTGTACATGACCAGACACTTGTCATCAGCAACATGGATCCATGCTCAGTATCATCTGTGCAAAGAGAATTTTCAATGGAAGAGCAAATATGGAATTGCAGAATGGTATGTATTTAACGACAGACCTCCTCGCCTTGTAAAAAGATATGCATTTTAGTAAAAGAAACATTTTTTCCTAATTTCAGTTCATTCTACCCACAATTCTCCATGATGGATGGTGCTTCTACATTTTGGACATGATGAAAAACAGGATTGTTGTCATTGATCCACAGGCTGGCACATTTGGATTTAGTTCCGAAAGGATCAAGTATGACGAGCATATATGTTCTAGGATGCTGGCTGCTTTTTTCCGATGTGTTCAAGCTTTCTATACAGCATGGCCATGTATCGAATCGGGTTGGACAAGACTTTTCCCGACTTTTATGGACCATAGCTTTCAAAGGTATTTATGTAGATAATTTCCACCACTTTCTCCTCTCTTTTTGCCTAATTTCCAACCCTTTTTATCTACTAAATCACCATCCATTTTGTTGCTTGGCAGCGAGGAGTCCGGAATATGCTCACTTTTTACGGCTAGCAACTTCGATGGTGAGAAACTTGTTTTACACACCGCCAAGGTATTTAGTCCTACTACATGATCACCCCCCCCCACACACACACACACCTCCTATCCAAATTTTCTTTCATGTTTGACACCCAACTTTGTAAAATATCGGAAGAATCTAAATAGGAATGTTTCACGGGAAAACATTTGGTCCTTCCGAAGATCGCTACTGTATGACGTCATGAAGATTGAAGGACACCTATCTAGCATCCCAAGTTTGGCCATGGAGTTGATCAGATCACCAATGAACTACTTCTAGTTTTGCACACATACAATAAAGTTTTGAGCATGAGTTTTGTAAACTTGTATTCGGACTTTTTTTCCACATTTTCTTGCGATGGAGTCGATCACGATGAACAATTTGTAGTTTTGCACACAGACCCTTTTTGTAAACTACCAAGGTTGCTTGAGTATGAGTTTGATTTTTTTGTAATACAAATATTCATTATTTTTGAACATTTTTTCTATTTTATTTTGGATCCGAACACCCCTGACATTTGGCCCATGATATTTTCCAATAATCCCCCCCCCCTAAATTCATTTTTGTAACATTTTTTCTTGCTATTTTACTATGACAGATACATTTCGTTTGCACCACACAGTACACACAAATCTCCACACACATTTTATTTGAACCACACAGTACATACAAATCTCCAGTACATACACCATTAACGTCAACATAACCTAGGAGCACACAAACATAAATAAACTCGATACACCAGGGGGGCAGCGGACAAGCACTCTTGCAGTACATCTTCTCACAGTTTCCCTACTTGAGATGAGCAATCAAGCCCATGCCGATCAGCATGCATGCCACCCATCCGACCACCATGATGCGACGCTTGGCTTCAAGATTAGCACGCAGTTCATCGCATTACTTGTTGACGACCGCCACAGGTGCGGCACCAGCAGCACCCCCGACGCCATGGTCACCGGAGTCGTGCAGATCTAGGTCTGGACTACGCCAACCATGGACGTTTCTGTCCAGTATCCGGTTGTGCGCCTCTAACGCTCACACTGCTTTGCACAGTTCAAGCAGCAGTTGAATGAGGAAGGGGTTCAGCTCGTCGTCGACCCACTGGAAGAACCCGCACCGGAACGACTTCTCTGAAAATAAAGAAAATCAGTAAAATATCCCCAGAAATATGCGGAAAACACCACGGGTCGTCTGATGAGGTAAGGAAACTCACCCTGCCTTTCGGACAAGCTAGGTACCTCCTGCCTTTGGTAGTACCTACCTGTGAAATGAGGTAAGGAAACACCACGGATTCATACCGCTCCATGAGATCCACATCGGTGCCTTCGCCCTTGGCTTGCACAAGCAGAATATGGCTGGCTCGTATGCAAGCGGCGCCTGCCTGTACGGAACCGGGGCGTTGCTCCGACGGTGAGCCGTCCGGGCGGTGGATCGGTTGTTCGACGAGCAGGACATGTTCGAGAGGCTAGGGTTTTCAACTGGAAGATTAGGGTTCTCACACTATCTCTCCCAGCACCAGCTCAGGTTTTATGCTTGGCCCGTTACACTGCATTTACGGCACAGCTAGCACACCAAACAAGGTAGGGCCCCAGCGTTGCGCACCACATGCACGTAGGCAGGAGAAGTCCACCCCGCAGCACCAATGTTTTGGTTTCACACGCAGCCTGCATGCATGCACCGGCCACCCCCGCAGACGCCCACACCATCGCAACGATTAATCTTTCACGCTCACTCACACACAAGACAAAACCACACAAACCAAGCATTTTTCGTGTCTCCCATACTACGAGATCTGCCTTCATCCCTTCCACCAACACCTGAGAATAGCCAAGGGAAGAACTATGCACAAGAACAAAGCATCTATTTTGATCCAGCAGCTCTCCATCAACTCTGTTGGCATATCAACCTGAAGGGATTTTTTCGGACAGTTCGCGCCCTCATTTCACAGGTACGTACTACCAAAATCCAAAGTCAAGGACCATACGTATGCAGCGTTTTTACAATAAGATCTTCACCGCGCTCTCCTTTTTTCACAAATAGTTATACTGACACAAGCATATACAAGCAATCAGTCACAGCAACGATAGCAACGACTCACGAGATCCACCAGCCGAACCGGGTAACATTGTTTTCACATCTAGGACATCGGTCAACAAATTATGTTCAGTTGTCTCGCAGTTCTCCAAGTTCAAAATCAAATTAGCCGATGAGACTGGCTTCGGTGGCATGCTGCAGTTTAAGATATTATACAAGCTGAATTTGAAGCTTACCGCCTTTTTAATGGGTGTAGTTGACACAGAGAAGTCACAAATATCATTAGGCCCCCATAGGAAGATTGATATTGTTAAGCGACATATATCAGGCCCGATCGTGTCAGGTTGGTAACGTAGACTCCAAGGGTAGTTCGGCTAGATAGTCTAGGTTGTTAGCATTGTAGTTTATCTCTGTAACAACTCTATCTCTTATCCCTTGTACCTCAAGTTGTAATCTCAACCATGTCCGCGATCTGGTGAGTTGCGCCCCAGTATATTTTACATGGTATCAGCCTAACTCTTCCACATCGCATCTACTATCCCCATCCACCACCTCCGCCTCCACCATGGCCGCCTCCTCCAGCGCCGCACCAGCCAACATCTCTGGTCAGGTCATCGAGAAGCTGACACGCACCAACTACATCCTCTGGCGGACTCAAGTCACGCCGCAGCTCCGTGGTGCTAGCTTCTACGGGTATGTCGACGGCTCCATGCCGGAGCCGGCCCGACTCGTCGTCACCAAGGACAAAGAAGGGAAGGAGGAGACTTCCCTGAACCCCCTTCATCCGATCTGGATGCGCGAAGAGCAGAAGGTACTTGGCTACCTTCTGAATAATCTCTCCAAGGAGGTACTTGTGCAGGTCACCACGATCGATCATGCGCAAGATCTCTGGACAACACTGGCGAACATGTTCTCGTCCCAGTCCCTGTCACGCGTCAACAACATCTGTGTCGCCCTTGCCAATGCGCAAAAGGGGACGCAGCCCGTCGCAAGCTTCTTCGGGCACATGCGCTCACTCTCAGATGAGCTCGCGGAGGCTGGCAAGCCGCTCGGGGACGGTGAACTTGTCTCCTACATCATCGCCACCCTCGGCATGGAGTACCAGCCACTCGTCTCCGCGCTCGATGCCCGCACCACGCCTGTCTCGCTCGATGATCTGTTTGCTATGATCAGCAACTTTGATCAGCGGGTTGCCCTCTACCAAGGGGGCCACTCCGGCGGCGGCTTCAAGTCCTCCGCGAACGCGGCCATGCGCGGCCGTGGTGGCGGCTCACGTCATCGAGGGCGCGGCAGGGGCAGGCACAATAGCGGCCCCAACAACAGCAGCAGCAACTCCCGTGGCCACAACGGCGGCGGCGGCCGGCCCTCCTCCAACAACAACCAGGGCCGCCGCAACAACTCCAACAACAGATCACGCCCCGATGTCGTCCGGTGTCAAATCTGTGGTAAACCTGGCCACTCAGCCAAGGACTGCTGGTACAGGTTTGACGATGATGATGACTCCTCTCAGGACGAGAAGGTAGCTGCTACGGCCGATGGATCGTATGGCGTGGACACCAACTGGTACATGGACAGTGGTGCCACGGACCACATCACCGGCGAACTCGAGAAGGTGACCATGCGGGAGAAGTACCGCGGCCAAGATCACATCCACACCGCGAGTGGAGAAGGTATGAAGATCCGTCATGTTGGTCACTCAATTATTAAAACCCCTCATCGTCCAATTCGT
>NW_025228872.1:0-12781 GCF_018294505.1 Triticum aestivum
TGGAATCAGGAGTCATAGGAAGCAAAGTAATATTTTTATCCTTATGAACAAGAGTATAGTGATTGTTTCTACCATGGTGTACAGAATTTTTATCAAATTGCCATGGTCTACCAAGTAATAAGGAACATGCTTGCATAGGTACCACATCACAATCAACATAATCAGCATATGTAGAGATACTAAAATGCACACGAACAGTACGTGTTACCTTAACCTTGCCGCTGTTGTTGAACCATTGGATGTAGTAAGGATGTGGATGTGGTCTTGTGGTGAGAGAAAGCTTCTCCACCATCTCCATGCTAGCCAAGTTGTTGCAGCTCCCTCCGTCTATGATGACGCGCACAGAACGTTCCTTCACAACTCCCTTGGTATGGAACAAATTGTGCCTCTGATTTTGCTCAGCTTGTGTGATCTGCACACTCAAAACACGTTGAGCAACTAAACATTCATACCTGTCAGCGTCTTCAGGAGCCATGTATTCCATCTCATGATCAGAATCATCTCCACCATGTTCTTCACGTGTAATAAGAGCCAAAGTCTCCTCATCATAGTCACTAGCAGACTCATATCCACCATCCGGGGTAGCAATCATCACACGTGGAGATTTGCATTCTCTCGCATAATGACCTCCTCCCTTACAACGACGACAAATAATATCACTTGTGTGCCCTGTTGATGCCATGGAAGAAGAAGAACGCTGTGCAGGCCCCGCAGGTGCGCTCTTGGCAGATAATGGTGGTTGTGCCTGTTTTCTTGTATCACGGCTGGAGGTGGCACCGGATGGAGGTGCTGGTGCAGTTGAAGTAGAAGATGCACGTGGTGTCCATGATGAAGGTCGGCCTGCAGAAAAGTTAGTTCGCCCCAATGCTTGTCGATCCTGCACTTCACGTTCAGCTTTACAAGCAAGATGGAATAAACGAGTGATATTAGTATACTCCTTATAGTCTAGAATGGTCTGAATCTCTTTATTTAATCCACCCAGAAAACGTGCAAGCATAGCTTCATTCTCCTCAACAATACCACATCTAATCATGCCAGTTTGTAATTCCTGATAATATTCTTCTACATAATTTTTCCCTTGTCTTAAACACTGCAATTTCTGAAGCAATTCACGTTGATAATATGGTGGAACCCAACGCGTACGCATAGCAGTTTTCAAAGCAGCCCAAGTAGTTGGAATAGGATATAATCTACAATGTTCAGACCACCATACACATGCAAAACTAGTGAAAGCACAAACAGCAGCAGCAACTCGTCTCTCCTCAGGATATTGTAAACATGTAAATCGTTGTTCAGTTTCTAACTCCCAAGTAAGATATATATCAGGAACATATCTACCCTCAAATGGTGGAATATTCAATTCCAGTTTAGGAATATGGACATCATCTCGTACCTGAGGTGGTGGTGCAGACCTACCATTATGAATATATACCTGAGGTCGACCTGCTGGTGGTGGTACAGGTGGCTGCACGTAGTGCTGATTTTGATCAACCTCGTCCTCATAATCTCCAACATAATCATCCTCCTCGGCATCAGCAGCAGGAGCCACAGAAGTATCAACAGCAGCACCAACAGTTTGGCCAAACGCAAGAGGAACACGGCTTGCTCGGCGGAGGTCTGTTTCGCGATGTGGAGGTAGTCGTTGTTGTTGTTGTTGGAGAGGTGCGTTAGGTGCAACGGGTGGTGGTGGTGGAAGACGCGCGAGCAATTCATTAAACTTGTTATCGAGCTTTGTTTCGAACGTCATCTCAAGGCCAGTGATCTTCTCCATGGCCTCTTCAAAATTGTTCAGCACATCTTGCACCTGTTCAGTCATCATTTGCTGAAACTTATCATGAAGCTCCTTATTCGATAAATTCTCCCAGTCAATCTCGTCGGCTCGTGATCCTGGCATGGTTATGATAGAGGCGAGGGTGTCCCGATCTTTCGATGAGATGATAACTATCAATTTGGTGGAGACGACTTTGATGATCTGACTACAAACGTGCACGACGTTGCGCCTTAGCAATCGCTAAACCAATCTCCTGAGGTTACTGACGATGCCGAAAGCACAGTTAGCCTGACCACGAAGGTCTATTCCTGCAAGCAATCGAAGAACGAGCAAGAATATGATAAAGCAATCTGAATATTGCAAATATATATGAGGTATTGATAATGGTGGGGATCCGTAAGCGGTCTTGGTCTGGTCGTTGGACACAAACGAAGTACACGAAATTGCAATGGCTAACTTTTAACTAAACAAATCCCCCAGGAAAAAGCTACTAGATGGATCTACTTATATAGGAGCAAGGGGTGGCGGCCAAGGAGGTGGGAGGACGTCCCAAGGCAGCCTAAAACTAACCCTAGGTCGTACAAGGCTCATGGGCCCAAGTGGAGGTGATGCAACACCTTTGGGCTTGTAGTTTGACTCGGATTCTGCTGCAACATCAGATTGTTTCGTCCGTAACTCAACGCTCCGGACGAATTTGAAGGTGAATCCAATTGGGTTGGAAAGAGCACGAAATCTAATTTCCAACAAAAAAAGAATCACCCAATTCGGAGTCCGTATGAAAAAGTTGTTGGCGTTTTGAGTCAGGTATGTCTCTGCAGTCCGAATCTGAATCCAGAACGTGAGAGACTTGGACTCTATCTTCTCTTGGCCCAAAAGTGTCGTGAGAGGACTTTTTGAACACAACCTAAACTTCTCCTTTTCCCGTATCTTCATATGTGGATTGTACAAATGTCCCATACACCTGCAATTAGACAAAACACAAAAGTGTGTGAAGTATTTTTGTTCTGGATAACATAAATAGATTATTGAATAGTTTGCATTAGAAATCACCTGACAAATGTGCATATATGCAATATTTTTGGTCGTATCCAAGGTATTCATGTCCTCATCATCCTCCCCTTTTTGAAAACAAAGCCGTCCTCGGCGTTGCTTAATCTGAAATGTGGCTAACAAAAGAGACAAGGTGTAGATGTTGTATATGTATATGTCATTCAGTTTAACTTCCCTTGATTTTTGCACGTATGACACATGTATACATGAGTAACTTTCATAGTTCATAAAAACTAAAGCCAAAAAATTATCACAAGAAGTAGAAGGCATGAAAATATTAGAACTCAGTTTGCACATATAAGTGAAGCTCTTATTCATTTCAAAAGATTCGCAATGTTCATTATTAAACCATCCCAACTTTGGTGAATAAACCTTACTTGCATCAAATTTACATGCTACAACATGCTTAAATGAGCAAACATGCAATAAGTCATTGGACACAGAATCATCACCAAGATTGGAGGCCATATCAAAATGATTAAACATTAGGTCTTTTGCATCAACAGTTAATTCAATGGGTGCACTCAAAATTGTTGATATTTCAGTTGTTTGATCACTCTCTAAAACAGGTGGTGTGCTCAAATCAACAGGTAACTCAATACATGACGCATTCAAGTTAACTAGGCATGCATCTTTCTCATGTGAAGTTATATCATCAATATCTTTACTGTTACCTTGTGGCAAAGATGTAGCTGATGTAGGTACGGACGTTGACAATGTACCATACCCTTGAGATGACGTCGCGCTCATAATCCGAGGTGCAATGATGGAGGAACCCACCGGCGGTGGTGAGCATGAACTGGAATAGTAGTTGTTGCAGTCACCTAATGCATCCTCCTGTATCTGTCTCTCAAAGGTACAAGCACGGACATACATACCAGTAATGCAACGAGGAATATACTGAAATCTTGCCTGAATATCATGGTTCAAACCACCAAAAAATCTATTCATTGTATCATTCTCAGATTCTTCTATGTCACAATGATCCATATAAGATTTGAACTCTTGGTAGTAAGCATGAACAGTGTTGTTGCCTTGTTTAAATTGTTCAAATTTGCGAAGCAATTCACGACGATAATAAGGAGGGAAAAATTGTTGTCTCATTACAACTTTCAAAACTTTCCAAGTTGTGGGTTGGTTATCAATGTTTTTCTTACAATGTACACTCCACCACACAGAAGCAAAATCAGTAAATTCTCTAGTGGCTGCTCACACTCGCTCAAGTTCAGAAAAGTCATGGTGACTAAAAACTTGTTCTACTTCAAGCTCCCAAGCTAGATAAGTAGTAGGATTAAATCTACCCTCAAATGACGGTAAAAAGATAACCTGACCATGTGCTTGTGTGTGTTGTCCCAACTCTCGTGATGGTGAAGATGTGTCCGTCGTCCAAGAACTTCTATCTTCGGAACCTGTCATGATTAGTAGAAACAAGAAACAAAATTGAAGAATAATGTTCCTATGAACTACTAGGGTGTGGTGGTAAAGCGGTCACAGTAAAGCAAATATCAATATCTTACAAGTTCTTACCAAGCAGCAGGTGGTGACAGGCAACCAGCGGTGTCAAATAACTCTGAAGATTGTGTAAAGCGATTGCCAGGGGAACGTACGTATACACGGTGTAGAAATATGTGGAGCTGGGTTGGCTATATATGGTAGCAAAAGATTAGCAATAATCAATTCGGAGATGCGATGTTGAATAAACGCTCAACGACGGTACTGTGCTGATCCTAGGCTAGACCGAACTAGAGACGCGAGCCTAGAACACTAATAAGGTCACGTCGTAGCACAACTAGCATCAATGAAGGATACTAAGTAGCTTTGGACAGCAAGATATAAGTGAAGATCACAACGGCAGTAAAGATAATGAGGTGAAACAACAGCCAAGCAGGATATATCAACAACTTTGTCTCCAACTTTCCTCTGAAAAAGTTTGTGCCGATTTTTTTGTTTTTTTTTTCTTCTCTCTTTTTTTTTCCTCACACTTTTTTTTCTCTCCTTTTTTTTCTCTGACTTTTTTTTCTCCTTTTTTTTCTCGTTTTTTCTCTCTCTTTTTTCTCCCTCTTTCCAAAACAAACTAGATAAGATGCAGATTGGATCAAGTGAAGATGTGAACGATCTCAACTATTATTATTGATAGAGGCGAAGGTGTCCCGTCTTTCGATGAGATGATGGATATCGCTTTGGTGGAAGTCGACTTTGACGATCCGACTACGAACGTGCGAGGACGTCGCGCCTTAGCAATCGCTAAACCAACTCCGAGAGGTTATTGACCACGCCGGAGCACGATCAACCTGACCACGAGGGTCTGTTTCCTGCGAGCAAACGAAGAACAAGCAAGAAACTAAGATGATGAGGACATGACTACCTTGGATACGACCAAAAATATTGCATACATGTATATTTGTCAGGTGATTTCTAATGCAAACTATTCAATAGTCTATTTATGTTATCCAGAACAAAAATACTTCACACACTTTTGTGTTTTGTCTAATTGCAAGTGTATGGGACATTTGTACAATCCACATATGAAGATAAGGGAAAAGGAGATGTTTAGTTGTGTTCAAAAAGTCCTCTCACGTCACTTTTGGGCCAAGAGAAGATAGAGTCCAAGTCTCTCACGTTCTGGATTCAGATTCGGACTGCACAGACATACCTGACTCAAAACGCCAACAACTTTTTCATACGGATTCCAAATTGGGTGATTCTTTTTTTGTTGGAAACTAGATTTCGTGCTCTTTCCATCCCAATTGGATTCACCTTCAAATTCGTCCGGAGCGTTGAGTTATGGACGAAACAATCTGACGTTGCAGTAGAATCCGAGTCAAACTACAAGCCCAAAGGTGTTGCATCACTCCACTTGGGCCCATGAGCCTTGTACGACTTAGGGTTAGTTTTAGGCTGCCTTGGGACGTCCTCCCACCTCCTTGGCCGCCACCCCTTGCTCCTATATAAGTAGATCCATCTAGTAGCTTTTTCCTTGGGATTTGTTTAGTTAAAAGTTAGCCATTGCAACTTCGTGTACTTTGTTTGTGTCTAACGACCAGACCAAGACTGCTTACGGATCCCCACTGATGAGGACATCAATACAATTGTTACACCCACAGCCCCTGCTACTATACATACTGGACCAATTACTAGAGCTCGTGCACGCCAACTAAATTACCAGGTACTTTCGTTTCTTGGTAATGATTCTAATGTTCATGAGAATATGATGCTGCCTAAATTGGATACATTTGTTTTGCTTACAAATGAAGGGCCTAGCTTGGAGAAGGATGAACATTGGAGCAAGAACAAGCATGGAGATGATGGCATGCGCAAGGGGAACAAGAACGGAGTTACAAGTGATGATTTCAGGACTTTGAAGCCACCATAATGGGTGCATGAAGCCTTGGATGAAATATACAAGATGCCACTTCATAAATTTCGTCCCGAGGCTATTTTAGGTGCTGCGTCACCTTATTATTGGGCCAGGCCCATGTAATTTCGAAATACATAAGTATAGGCTATTTTTAGAGTCCGTATGTGTGGGGAAACAAGAGATAGGGTTGATTTCGGACTCCTCCACCAAGGGCCACGAAATTCCCCCCCTCTTCCTCCATATATACAGCCCTTAGGGCATCGTTTAGACTTTGGGTTTTGTTTAGATTAAAAGTTCGCCATAGCTGCAACTTCGCGTACTTCGTTTGTGTTCAACGACCAGACAAAGGCGTCACAGAACCCCACCTTGATCAATAAAGCTTTCATCTTATATTCGCAATATCCAGATTGCAATCTTAGTTTCTTGCTTGTTCTTCGTTTGCTCGCAGGAAACAGACCCTCGTGGTCAGGTTGATCGTGCTCGGGCATGGTCAATAACCTCTCGGAGTTGGTTTAGCGATTGCTAAGGCGCGACGTCCTCGCACGTTCGTAGTCGGATCGTCAAAGTCGACTTCCACCAAAGCGAAATCCACCATCTCATCGAAAGACGGGACACCTTTGCCTCTATCAACTTTGATCACACCACCTATTTTAGAGGACTACGTTGATAATTTGACTTTGCCATGTGATCAAACAACTGAAATACCAACAATTTTGAGTGCACCCATTAAATTAACTATTGATGCAAAAGAACCAATGTTTAATCATTTTGATATGACCTCTAATCTTGGTGATGATTCTGTGTTGAATGACTTATTGCATGTTTGCTTATTTAAGCATGTTGTAGCATGTAAATTTGATGCAAGTAAGGTTTATTCACCAATGTTGGGATGGTTTAATGATGAACATTGTCAATCTTTTGAAATGAATAAGAGCTTCACTTATATGTGCAAACTGAGTTGCAATATTTTCATGCCTTCTACTTCTTGTGCTAATTTTTTGGCTTTAGATTTTATGAACTATGCAAGTTACTCATCTATTCATGTGTCATATATGCAAAAATCAAGGGAAGTAAAAATGGATGACATATACATATACAACATGTACACCTTGTCTCTTTTGTTAGCCACATTTCAGATTAAGCAACGCCGAGGACGGCTTTATTTCCAAGAAGGGGAGGATGATGAGGACATGACTACCTTGGATATGACCAAAAATATTGCATATATGCATATTTGTCAGGTGATTTCTAGTGCAAACTATTCAATAATCTATTTATGTTATCCAGAACAAAAATACTTCACACACTTTTGTGTTTTGTCTAATTGCAGGTGTATGGGACATTTGTACAATCCACATATGAAGATAAGGAAGAAAGAGATGTTTATTTGCTGTCCAAAAAGTTCTCTCATGTCACTTTTGGCCCAAGAGAAGATAGAGTCCAAGTCTCTCACGTTCTGGATTCAGATTCGGACTGCACAGACACACCTGACTCAAAATGCATACAAGTTTTTCATACGGACTCCGAATTGGGTGATTCTTTTTTTGTTGGAAACTAGATTTCGTGCACTTTCCAACCCAATTGGAATCACCTTCAAATTCGTCCGGAGCGTTGAGTTGTGGACGAAACAATCTGATGCTGCAGCAGAATCCGAGTCAAACTACAAGTCCAGAGGTGTTACATCACCTCCACTTGGGCCCATTGGCCTTGTACGACCTAGATTTAGTTTTAGGCTGCCTTGGGACGTCCTCCCACCTCCTTGGCCGCCACCCCTTGCTCCTATATAAGTAGATCCATCTAGTAGCTTTTCCTTGGGATTTGTTTAGTTAAAAGTTAGCCATTGCAACTTCGGGTACTTTGTTTGTGTCCAACGACCAGACCAAGACCGCTTACGGATCCCCACCTTTATCAATACTTCATCTATATTTGCAATATTCAGATTGCTTTATCATATTCTTGCTCGTTCTTCGATTGCTTGCAGGAATAGACCTTCGTGGTCAGGCTGACCGTGCTTCCGGCATCGTCAGTAACCTCAGGAGATTGGTTTAGCGATTGCTAAGGCGCAATGTCGTGCACGTTTGTAGTCGGATCGTCAAAGTCGTCTCCACCAAATCGATAGTTACCATCTCATCGAAAGATCGGGACACGGGGAGCGTACGTATACACGGTGTAGAAATATGCGGAGCTGGGTTGGCTATATATGGTAGCAAAAGATTAGCAATAATCAATTCAAAGATGCAATGTTGAATAAACGCTCAACGACGGTACTGTGCTGGTCCTAGGCTAGACCGGACTAGAGACGCGAGCCTAGAACACTAATGAGGTCACGGCGTAGCACAACTAGCATCAATGAAGGATACTAAGTAGCTCTGGACAGCAAGATATAAGTGAAGATCACAACGGCAGTAAAGATAATGATGAAAAACAACTGCCAAACAGGATATACAACAACTCTCACTCCAATTTTCCTCTTGAAAAGTTTGAGCCAATTTTCTGATAAATTCTTTCAAAGAATGCTACTAACTCAAGCTTTCCAATGCAAAAAGAATCACTCAATTCCGAGTTGATATGAGGAGTCAAAGAATTCTAAAACTGGCGTGAAAAATTGGAACAAGCTGTGTTCATGAACTTCGGAGGGCAAAAAGACCTATTTAGAAGCCGATTTTGAGGTGTCAAATATTGAACTAGCTTTTACAACTATTTAGATGCGTCTCGTCGCTAGCTTCAATTTGAGTACTCACGGAGCCAAAACGGACTTCGTATGAGGAAGATACACCTGTTTTACTGAACAGTGCGCAAAACAGATTCCAATCTGAATTCAGGTACGAGATTGATTCTAGATAGATCCAATTTTTTTTCTCACGCCTTTTTTTCTTTTTCTTCTCCCTCTTTTTCTTTTTTTTTCTTTCCTTTTTTCTCTTTTTTTTTCTTTATCTTCTTTTTCCCCCTCTTTCCAAGACAAACTAGATAAGATGCAGATTCGATCTGGCGAAGATGTGAGTGACCTCAACTATGATTATGACAATAAACAGTGCGTAGCACGTGGTGGAAATTGGTGGATGGGATGGTGGACAGCGGATGGGACCACGAGGGTCTGTTTCCTGCGAGCAAACGAAGAACAAGCAAGAAACTAAGATTGCAATCTGGATATTGCGAATATAAGATGAAAGCTTTATTGATCAAGGTGGGCTTCTGTGACGCCTTTGTCTGGTCGTTGAACACAAACGAAGTACGCGAAGTTGCAGCTATGACGAACTTTTAATCTAAAAAAAACCCAAAGTCTAAACGGTGCCCTAAGGGCTGTATATATGGAGGAAGAGAGGGGGAATTTCGTGGCCCTTGGTGGAGGGGTCCGAAATCAACCCTATCTCTTGTTTCCCCACACATACGGACTCTAAAAATAGCCTATACCTATGTATTTCGAAATTACATGGGCCTGGCCCAATAAAAAGGTGACGCAGCACCTATAATAGCCTCGGGACGAAATTTTATGAAGTGGCATCTTGTATATTTCGTCCAAGGCTTCATGCACCCATTATGGTGGCTTCAAAGTCCTGAAATCATCACTTGTAACTCCGTTTTTGTTCCCCTTGCGCATGGCATCTTCTCCATGCTTGTTCTTGCTCCAATGTTCATCCTTCTCCAAGCTAGGCCCTTCATTTGTAAGCAAAACAAATGTATCCAATTTAGGCAGCATCATATTCTCATGAACATTAGAATCATTACCAAGAAACGAAAGTACATGATAATTTAATTGGCGTGCGCGAGCTCTAGTAATTGGTCCCGTATATGTAGCAGTAGGGGCTGTGGGTGTAACAATGGTATTGATGTCCTCATCATCCTCCCCTTCTTGAAATGAAGTCGTCCTCGACGGAAACTCATCTTCCTCACCCAAATAAGGCTTCAAATCTGCAATGTTAAAAGTGGGACTAACCCCAAAATCTGCAGGCAGCTCAAGTTTATATGCATTATCATTTATTTTCTCTAACACCTTAAAGGGACCATCAGCACGTGGCATTAGCTTTGATTTGCGCAAATCAGGAAATCTATCCTTACGCAAATGTAACCAAACAAGATCTCCAGGTGCAAACACAACATGTTTTCTACCCTTATCTCCAGCAAGTTTATATTTAGCATTCATACGCTCAATGTTTTCCTTAGTTAACTCATGCATTTTTAAAATCAATTCAGCACGTTGTTTAGCATCAAAATTAACCTTCTCCGAAGATGGAAGAGGCAACAAATCAATAGGTGCACGAGGTAGGAAACCATACACAACTTCAAAAGGGCACATCTTAGTAGTAGAATGCAATGAACGATTATAAGCAAATTCAATATGAGGCAAGCATTCCTCCCACATTTTCTTATTATTCTTCAAAACTTTCCTAAGCATAGTAGACAACGTTCTATTGACTACTTCAGTTTGTCCATCAGTTTGGGGGTGACAAGTAGTACTAAAAAGCAGTTTAGTCCCCAACTTAGCCCATAAACATCTCCAAAAGTGGCTAAGAAATTTAGTATCACGATCTGAAACAATAGTATTTGGCACACCATGCAAGCGAATAATTTCACGAAAGAACAAATCAGCAACATTAACAGCATCATCGCTTTTATGACATGGTATAAAGTGTGCCATTTTCGAGAATCTATCCACGACAACAAATATGCTATCCCTCCCCTTCTTTGTTCGAGGTAAACCTAAAACAAAGTCCATAGATATATCCTCCCAAGGAACACTAGGTACAGGCAAAGGCATATATAAACCATGAGGATTGAGTCGTGACTTAGCTTTTTGACATGTAGTGCATCGAGCAATAAAACGCTCAACATCCCGTCTCATCTTTGGCCAAAAGAAATGTGTAGCAAGTACGTTGATGAGGACATCAATACAATTGTTACACCCACAGCCCCTGCTGCTATACATACTGGACCAATTACTAGAGCTCGTGCACGCCAACTAAATTACCAGGTACTTTCGTTTCTTGGTAATGATTTTAATGTTCATGAGAATATGACGCTGCCTAAATTGGATACATTTGTTTTGCTTACAAATGAAGGGCCTAGCTTGGAGAAGGATGAACATTGGAGCAAGAACAAGCATGGAGATGATGGCATGCTCAAGGAGAACAAGAACGGAGTTACAAGTGATGATTTCAGGACTTTGAAGCCACCATAATGGGTGCATGAAGCCTTGGACGAAATATACAAGATGCCACTTTATAAATTTCGTCCCGAGGCTATTTTAGGTGCTGCGTCACCTTATTATTGGGCCAGGCCCATGTAATTTCGAAATACATAATTATAGGCTATTTTTAGAGTCCGTATGTGTGGGGAAACAAGAGATAGGGTTGATTTCGGACCCCTCCACCAAGGGCCACGAAATTCCCCCCCTCTTCCTCCATATATACAGCCCTTAGGGCATCGTTTAGACTTTGGGTTTTGTTTAGATTAAAAGTTCGCCATAGCTGCAACTTCGCGTACTTCGTTTGTGTTCAACGACCAGACAAAGGCGTCACAGAACCCCACCTTGATCAATAAAGCTTTCATCTTATATTCGCAATATCCAGATTGCAATCTCAGTTTCTTGCTTGTTCTTCGTTTGCTCGCAGGAAACAGACCCTCGTGGTCAGGTTGATCGTGCTCCGGCGTGGTCAATAACCTCTCGGAGTTGGTTTAGCGATTGCTAAGGCGCGACGTCTTCGCACGTTCGTAGTCGGATCGTCAAAGTCGACTTCCACCAAAGCGATATCCATCATCTCATCGAAAGACGGGACACCTTTGCCTCTATCAAGTTGTATCAGATTTCCAGGTTGCTCGGTGAGATTTTACAGTTTTTCGTAGTTTAGATCGAGTCTGTTCTTCATACCTACAGTCCACGAAAAAGCCACAAAAAAAAATTAGGGTTAGTTCATCATATCCGAACCAATCTGAGCCTTTGCATAATCTTTTTAGGGTTTTGCTTTGTTGAATTTGCGGTTGCATCGTCGTTTCTAGTTGCTGGTCTTAGAGTCTAGTCTTTTAGAGTTTCGAGTTCTGGTCATAAGTTGTCACGCCGCCGCCACACCATCATCATCGCCCCTGCCATCTACCACCACCGCTCCGAATTCGTATCCATATACCACCACCAATCCGTGCCCATATACCACCACCGATCCATATCCATATACTACCACCGCTACCACCACCGCTGCCATATACCACCACCACATATCCACCACCAATCCGAGTTCCTTGCTTATTAGGTTTGTTTTCGGGATCCATCTAGATTCCGATTCGTGTTTCCTTGCCGGAGTAGGTTTCGGAAAAAAAAACAGCGCAAAAAAATTGCCGGAGTAGATTCCGATTCGGGTAGCCACGCTCCGTTTAGGCCCAAATTTTTTCGAAAACGCATTTTTCAAAAAAATTTCTTGCTATCCTATTTTTAGGTGTTTCTGAGTGTTTTGAGACAGGTGCCATTATAGGAAGTTTTTTTTTGACCCGTTTCCAGTTTTTGGGTCGGGGCAGTCAAAAAAAAAAATTGGTCGAAAAATTTCGTGCCCATCCTGTCAGTTTGAGCTAGGAAGAGTTTTGAGATACTCGCCATTATAGTGATTTTTCGCAAA
>NW_025228872.1:13022-20177 GCF_018294505.1 Triticum aestivum
AAAAAAAAAGAGCGCAAAAAAAAAGAGCGAAAAAAAAATTCAGAGTGTGCTTTTCCCTTGTTTACGTGCCGCGCCGTGATTTTGTTGGTGTTCTAGGCTCGCGTCTCTAGCACAGTCTAACCTAGGACCAGCACAGTACCGTCGTTGAGCGTTTATTCAACTTTGCATCTCTGAATTGATTATTGCTGACCCTTTTTGCTACCACAGTATAAGCCTTCCCAGCTCCACATACATCTACGTCGTGCGTTTGACTCTCCCTGGTAATAGCTCTATCCAAGCTTTGAGAGTTGTGACTACAACGGTTGCCGATCACCGCCTGTTGCTGGGTAAGAACTGGTAAGAATTTGAGTTTTGCTTGACGAATTTGTGACACCCACCACCACAACTTGTTCGTAGTCTGTAGGATCATATTCTTGTGTGTTTCTATTGCTGTTAACCATGCCAGGATCACAAGCCGACGAGATTGACTGGGAGAATTTATCGAACAAGGAGCTTCATGATAAGTTTCGGCAAATGATGACTGAACAGGTGCAAGATGTGCTGAACAATTTTGAAGAGGCCATGGAGAAGATCACTGGCCTTGAGAAGACGTTCGAAACAAAGCTCGATAACAGATTTAATGAATTGCTCGCGCGTCTTCCACCACCACCACCCGCTGCACCTAACGCACCTCTCCAACAACAACAACAACGACTACCTCCATGTCGCGAAATAGACCTTCGCCGAGCGAGCCGTGTTCCTCTTGCGTTTGGCCAAACTGTTGGTGCTGCTGTTGATACTTCTGTGGCTCCTGCTACTGCTGTTGCTGGTACCCAGGAGGATGATGAGTATGCGGGCGATTATGAGGATGAGGTTGATCAAAATCAGATCTACAAGCAGCCACCAGCACCACCACCAGCAGGTCGACCTCAGGTATATATTCGTAATGGTAGGCCTGCACCACCACCTCAGGTACGAGATGATATCCATATTCCTAAACTGAAATTGAATATTCCACCATTTGAGGGTAGATATGTTCCTGGTATATATCTTACTTGGGAGTTAGAAACTGAACAACGATTTACATGTTTACAATATCCTGAGGTGAGACGAGTTGCTGCTGCTGTTTGTGCTTTCACTAGTTTTGCATGTGTATGGTGGTCTGAACATTGTAGATTATATCCTATTCCAACTACTTGGGCTGCTTTGAAAACTGCTATGCGTACGCGTTGGGTTCCACCATATTATCAACGTGAATTTCTTCAAAAATTGCAGCGTTTAAGACAAGGGAAAAATTCTGTAGAAGAATATTATCAGGAATTACAAACTGGCATGATTAGATGTGGTATTGTTGAGGAGAATGACGCTATGCTTGCACGTTTTCTGGGTGGATTAAATAGAGAGATTCAGACCATTCTTGAATATAAGGAGTATACTAATATCACTCATTTATTCCATCTTGCTTGTAAAGCTGAACGTGAAGTGCAGGATCGACAAGCATTGGGGCGAACTAACTTTTCTGCAGGCCGACCTTCATCATGAACACCACGTGCATCTTCTACTTCAACTGCACCAGCACCTCCATCCGGTGCCACCTCCAGCCGTGATACAAGAAAACAGGCACAACCACCATTATCTGCCAAGAGCGCACCTGCGGGGCCTGCACAGCGTTCTTCTTCTTCCATGGCATCAACAGGGCACACAAGTGATATTATTTGTCGTCGTTGTAAGGGAGGAGGTCATTATGCGAGGGAATGCAAATCTCCGCGTGTGATGATTGCTACCGCAGATGGTGGATATGAGTCCGCTAGTGACTATGATGAGGAGACATTGGCTCTTATTACACGTGAAGAACATGGTGGAGATGATTCTGATCATGAGACGCAATACATGGCTCCTGAAGACGCTGACAGGTATGAATGTTTAGTTGCTCAACGTGTTTTGAGTGTGCAGGTCACATAAGCTGAGCAAAATCAGAGGCACAATTTGTTCCATACCAAGGGAGTTGTGAAGGAACGTTCTGTGCGCGTCATAATAGACGGAGGGAGCTGCAACAACTTGGCTAGCATGGAGATGGTGGAGAAGCTTTCTCTCACCACAAGACCACATCCACATCCTTACTACATCCAATGGTTCAACAACAGCGGCAAGGTTAAGGTAACACGTACTGTCCGTGTGCATTTTAGTATCTCTACATATGCTGATTATGTTGATTGTGATGTGGTACCTATGCAAGCATGTTCCTTATTACTTGGTAGACCATGGCAATTTGATAAAAATTCTGTACACCATGGTAGAAACAATCACTATACTCTTGTTCATAAGGATAAAAATATTACTTTGCTTCCTATGATTCCTGATTCCATTTTGAAAGATGATATTAATAGAGCTAATAAAGCACAACAGGAGAAGAATGAGAGTGAAAATCAGATTGTGGCAAAAGAATTTGAGCAGCAAATGAAACCTAATAATAAACCATCTAGTGTTGCTTCTGAAATTAAATTGAAAAGTGCATGTTTATTTGCCACCAAATCTGATATTGATGAGCTAGATTTCAGCAAATCTGTTTGCTATGCTTTTGTGTGCAAAGAGGCATTATTTTCATTTGAGGACGTGCCTTCCTCTTTGCCTCCTGCTGTCACTAACATTTTGCAGGAGTTCGCTGATGTTTTTCCACAAGACGTGCCACCGGGATTACCGCCTATTCGAGGGATTGAGCATCAGATTGACTTAATTCCCGGTGCTTCACTACCAAACCGTGCACCATACCGTACCAATCCAGAGGAGACGAAGGAGATTATGCGTCAAGTACAAGAGCTTCTCGACAAAGGTTATATACGCGAATCCCTTAGTCCTTGTGCTGTTCCTATTATTCTAGTGCCGAAAAAGGATGGTACATCACGTATGTGTGTTGATTGTAGAGGCATTAATAATATTACTATTCGTTATCGTCATCCTATTCCTAGGCTAGATGATATGCTTGATGAATTGAGTGGCTCTACAATATTCTCCAAAGTTGATTTGCGTAGTGGCTACCATCAAATTCGTATGAAATTGGGAGATGAATGGAAAACAGCATTTAAAACTAAGTTTGGATTATATGAGTGGTTAGTCATGCCTTTTGGGTTAACTAATGCACCTAGTACTTTCATGAGATTAATGAACGAAGTTTTACGTGCTTTTATTGGACGATTTGTGGTAGTTTACTTTGATGACATATTGATTTATAGCAGATCTTTGGAGGAACATTTGGAACATTTACGTGCTGTTTTTATTGCTCTACGTGATGCACGTTTGTTTGGTAACCTTGGGAAGTGCACCTTTTGCACCGACCGAGTATCTTTTCTTGGCTATGTTGTTACTCCACAGGGAATTGAAGTTGATAAAGCCAAGATTGAAGCTATTGAGAGTTGGCCGCAGCCCAAAACGGTCACACAAGTGAGGAGTTTTCTTGGCCTCGCTGGATTCTATAGGCGTTTTGTGAGAGATTTCAGCACCATTGCTGCACCTCTCAATGAGCTTACAAAGAAAGATGTGCCTTTTCTTTGGGGTACCGCACAGGAAGAAGCCTTCACGGTATTGAAAGATAAGTTGACACATGCTCCTTTACTCCAACTTCCTGATTTTAATAAGACTTTTGAGCTTGAATGTGTGATAGAGGCAAAGGTGTCCCGTCTTTCGATGAGATGGAGGATTTCGCTTTGGTGGAAGTCGACTTTGACGATCCGACTACGAACGTGCGAGGACGTCGCGCCTTAGCAATCGCTAAACCAACTCCGAGAGGTTATTGACCACGCCGGAGCACGATCAACCTGACCACGAAGGTCTGTTTCCTGCGAGCAAACGAAGAACAAGCAAGAAACTAAGATTGCAATCTGGATATTGCGAATATAAGATGAAAGCTTTATTGATCAAGGTGGGGTTCTGTGACGCCTTTGTCTGGTCGTTGAACACAAACGAAGTACGCGAAGTTGCAGCTATGGCGAACTTTTAATCTAAACAAAACCCAAAGTCTAAACGATGCCCTAAGGGCGGTATATATGGAGGAAGAGGGGGGGAATTTCGTGGCCCTTGGTGGAGGGGTCCGAAATCAACCCTATCTCTTGTTTCCCCACACATACGGACTCTAAAAATAGCCTATACTTATGTATTTCGAAATTACATGGGCCTGGCCCAATAATAAGGTGACGCAGCACCTAAAATAGCCTCGGGACGAAATTTATGAAGTGGCATCTTGTATACTTCGTCCAAGGCTTCATGCACCCATTATGGTGGCTTCAAAGTCCTGAAATCATCACTTGTAACTCCGTTCTTGTTTCCCTTGCGCATGCCATCATCTCCATGCTTGTTCTTGCTCCAATGTTCATCCTTCTCCAAGCTAGGCCCTTCATTTGTAAGCAAAACAAATGTATCCAATTTAGGCAGCATCATATTCTCATGAACATTAGAATCATTACCAAGAAACGAAAGTACCTGGTAATTTAGTTGGCGTGCACGAGCTCTAGTAATTGGTCCAGTATGTATAGCAGCAGGGGCTGTGGGTGTAACAATTGTATTGATGTCCTCATCAAAAACATTGAGCGTATGAATGCTAAATATAAACTTGCTGGAGATAAGGGTAGAAAACATGTTGTGTTTGCACCTGGAGATCTTGTTTGGTTACATTTGCGTAAGGATAGATTTCCTGATTTGCGCAAATCAAAGTTAATGCCACGTGCTGATGGTCCCTTTAAGGTGTTAGAGAAAATAAATGATAATGCATATAAACTTGAGCTGCCTGCAGATTTTGGGGTTAGTCCCACTTTTAACATTGCAGATTTAAAGCCTTATTTGGGTGAGGAAGATGAACTTCCGTCGAGGACGACTTCATTTCAAGAAGGGGAGGATGATGAGGACATCAATACAATTGTTACACCCACAGCCCCTGCTGCTATACATACTGGACCAATTACTAGAGCTCGTGCACGCCAACTAAATTACCAGGTACTTTCGTTTCTTGGTAATGATTCTAATGTTCATGAGAATATGATGCTGCCTAAATTGGATACATTTGTTTTGCTTACAAATGAAGGGCCTAGCTTGGAGAAGGATGAACATTGGAGCAAGAACAAGCATGGAGATGATGGCATGCGCAAGGGAAAGAAGAACGGAGTTACACGTGATGATTTCAGGACTTTGAAGCCACCATAATGGGTGCATGAAGCCTTGGACGAAATATACAAGATGCCACTTCATAAATTTCGTCCCGAGGCTATTTTAGGTGCTGCGTCACCTTATTATTGGGCCAGGCCCATGTAATTTCGAAATACATAAGTATAGGCTATTTTTAGAGTCCGTATGTGTGGGGAAACAAGAGATAGGGTTGATTTCGGACCCCTCCACCAAGGGCCACGAAATTCCCCCCCTCTTCCTCCATATATACAGCCCTTAGGGCATCGTTTAGACTTTGGGTTTTGTTTAGATTAAAAGTTCGCCATAGCTGCAACTTCGCGTACTTCGTTTGTGTTCAACGACCAGACAAAGGCGTCACAGAACCCCACCTTGATCAATAAAGCTTTCATCTTATATTCGCAATATCCAGATTGCAATCTCAGTTTCTTGCTTGTTCTTCGTTTGCTCACAGGAAACAGACCCTCGTGGTCAGGTTGATCGTGCTCCGGCGTGGTCAATAACCTCTCGGAGTTGGTTTAGCGATTGCTAAGGCGCGACGTCTTCGCACGTTCGTAGTCGGATCGTCAAAGTCGACTTCCACCAAAGCGATATCCATCATCTCATCGAAAGACGGGACACCTTTGCCTCTATCACCCACCATTATCAATACTTCATATATATTCACAATATTCAGATTGCTTTATCATATTCTTGCTTGTTCTTCGATTGCTTGCAGGAATAGACCTTCGTGGTCAGCTTGATCGTGCTCCAGCGTGGTCAATAACCTCTCGGAGTTGGTTTAGCGATTGCTAAGGCGCAACGTCGTGCACGTTTGTAGTCGGATCGTCAAAGTCGTCTCCACCAAATCGATAGTTATCATCTCATCGAAAGATCGGGACACCCTCGCCTCTATCAAGTGGTATCAGTTTTCAGGTTGCTCGATGAGAATTTCCAGTTTTCCTAGATTAGAGTTATTTTCTTACCTATTGTCCAAGAAAAATCCACAAAAAAGAGTTAGGTCTATTCATACTTTGTCCAAGCCAGTCTGAGCCTTTGCAATTTTCTTTTCATTGCTTGCATAGTTGAATTATCGGTTGCATCGTCGTGTCGAGTTGCTGGTCTTAGTGTCTAGGTCGTTTAGAGTTTCGAGTTCTGTTCACATTAGTCACATCGCCGCTGCATCATTATCCCTTCCGCTGTCCACCACCCATCCATCAATATCCTCCACGTGCTACCCACAGTTCATTGTCATAATCATAGTTGAGATCGTTCCCATCTTCGCTTGATCCAATCTACATCTTATCTAGTTTGTTTTGGAAAGAGGGAGAGAGAAAAAAAAGATAGAGAAAAAAACGAGAGAAAAAAAAAGTAAAAAAAAAGTCAGAGAAAAAAAAGAAAGGAAAAGAAAAAAAGTGTGAGAAAAAAAAGAGAGGAGAAAAAAAACAAAATTCGGATCTATCTAAACTCAATCTCGTAGTTGAATTCGGATTGGAATCTGTTTTGTGCACTGTTCAGTAAAACAGGCATAACTTCCTCATATGAAGTCTGTTTTGGCTCCGCGAGTACTCAAATAAAAGCTAGCGACGAGCCGCATCTAAATAGTTGCAGAAGCTAGTTCAGTATTTGGCACCTCAACATCAGCTTCTAAATAGGTCTACTGCTATTGTGATCTTCACTTATATCTTGTTGTCCAGAGCTACTTCATATCCTTTATTGATGCTAGTTGTGCTACGACGTGACCTCATTAGTGTTCTAGGCTCGCGTCTCTAGTTTGGTCTAGCCTAGGACCAGCACAGTACCGTCGTTGAGCGTTTATTCAACATTCCATCTCTGAATTGATTATTGCTAATCTTTTGCTACCATATATAGCCAACCCAGCTCCACATATTTCTACATCGTGTATACGTACGTTCCCCTGGCAATCGTTTTACACAATCTTCGGAGTTATTTGACACCGCTGGTTGCCTGTCACCACCTGCCGCATGGTAAGAACTTGTAAGATATTGATATTTGCTTTACTGTGAG
>NW_025228872.1:21076-34074 GCF_018294505.1 Triticum aestivum
ACTTTACAACCACATCCTAGTAGTTCATAGGAACATTATTCTCGAATTTTGGTTCTTGTTTCTACTAATCATGACAGGTTCTAGAGATAGAAGTTCTTGGATGACGGACACATCTTCACCATCACGAGAGTTGCGACAACACACACAAGCATATGGTCAGGTTATCTCTTTACCATCATTTGAGGGTAGATTTAATCCTGCTATTTATCTAGCTTGTGATGAGGACATCAATACAATTGTTACACCCACAGCCCCTGCTGCTATACATACTGGACCAATTACTAGAGCTCGTGCACGCCAACTAAATTACCAGGTACTTTCGTTTCTTGGTAATGATTCTAATGTTCATGAGAATATGATGCTGCCTAAATTGGATACATTTGTTTTGCTTACAAATGAAGGGCCTAGCTTGGAGAAGGATGAACATTCCAGCAAGAACAAGCATGGAGATGATGGCATGCGCAAGGGGAACAAGAACGGAGTTACAAGTGATGATTTCAGGACTTTGAAGCCACCATAATGGGTGCATGAAGCCTTGGACGAAATATACAAGATGCCAATTCATAAATTTCGTCCCGAGGCTATTTTAGGTGCTGCGTCACCTTATTATTGGGCCAGGCCCATGTAATTTCGAAATACATAAGTATAGGCTATTTTTAGAGTCCGTATGTGTGGGGAAACAAGAGATAGGGTTGATTTCGGACCCCTCCTCCAAGGGCCACGAAATTCCCCCCCTCTTCCTCCATATATACAGCCCTTAGGGCATCGTTTAGACTTTGGGTTTTGTTTAGATTAAAAGTTCGCCATAGCTGCAACTTCGCGTACTTCGTTTGTGTTCAACGACCAGACAAAGGCGTCACAGAACCCCACCTTGATCAATAAAGCTTTCATCTTATATTCGCAATATCCAGATTGCAATCTTAGTTTCTTGCTTGTTCTTCGTTTGCTCGCAGGAAACAGACCCTCGTGGTCAGGTTGATCGTGCTCCGGCGTGGTCAATAACCTCTCGGAGTTGGTTTAGCGATTGCTAAGGCGCGACGTCCTCGCACGTTCGTAGTCGGATCGTCAAAGTCGACTTCCACCAAAGCGATATCCATCATCTCATCGAAAGATCGGGACCCTCGCCTCTATCAGAGGTGCAGCAATGGTGCTGAAATCTCTCACAAAACGCCTATAGAATCCAGCGAGGCCAAGAAAACTCCTCACTTGTGTGACCGTTTTGGGCTGCGGCCAACTCTCAATAGCTTCAATCTTGGCTTTATCAACTTCAATTCCCTGTGGAGTAACAACATAGCCAAGAAAAGATACTCGGTCGGTGCAAAAGGTGCACTTCCCAAGGTTACCAAACAAACGTGCATCACGTAGAGCAATAAAAACAGCACGTAAATGTTCCAAATGTTCCTCCAAAGAACTGCTATAAATCAATATGTCATCAAAGTAAACTACCACAAATCGTCCAATGAAAGCACGTAAAACTTCGTTCATTAATCTCATGAAAGTACTAGGAGCATTAGTTAACCCAAAAGGCATGACTAACCACTCATATAATCCAAACTTAGTTTTAAATGCTGTTTTCCATTCATCTCCCAATTTCATACGAATTTGATGGTAGCCACTACGCAAATCAACTTTGGAGAATATTGTAGAGCCACTCAATTCATCAAGCATATCATCTAGCCTAGGAATAGGATGACGATAACGAATAGTAATATTATTAATGCCTCTACAATCAACACACATACGTGATGTACCATCCTTTTTCGGCACTAGAATAATAGGAACAGCACAAGGACTAAGGGATTCGCGTATATAACCTTTGTCGAGAAGCTCTTGTACTTGACGCATAATCTCCTTCGTCTCCTCTGGATTGGTACGGTATGGTGCACGGTTTGGCAGTGAAGCACCGGGAATTAAGTCGATCTGATGCTCAATCCCTCGAATAGGCGGTAATCCCGGTGGCACGTCTTGTGGAAAAACGTCAGCGAACTCCTGCAAAATGTTAGTGACAGCAGGAGGCAAAGAGGAAGGCACGTCCTCGAATGAAAATAATGCCTCTTTGCACACAAAAGCATAGCAAACAGATTTGCTGAAATCTAGCTCATCAATATCCGATTTGGTGGCAAATAAACATGCACTTTTCAATTTAATTTCAGAAGCAACACTAGATGGTTTATTATTAGGCTTCATTTGCTGCTCAAATTCTTTTGCCACAATCTGATTTTCACTCTTATTCGTCTCCTGTTTTGCTTTATTAGCTCTATTAATATCATCTTTCAAAATGGAATCAGGAGTCATAGGAAGCAAAGTAATATTTTTATCCTTATGAACAAGAGTATAGTGATTGTTTGTACCATGGTGTACAGAATTTTTATCAAATTGCCATGGTCTACCAAGTAATAAGGAACATGCTTGCATAGGTACCACATCACAATCAACATAATCAGCATATGTAGATATACTAAAATGCACACGAACAGTACGTGTTACCTTAACCTTGCCGCTGTTGTTGAACCATTGGATGTAGTAAGGATGTAGATGTGGTCTTGTGGTGAGAGAAAGCTTCTCCACCATCTCCATGCTAGCCAAGTTGTTGCAGCTCCCTCCATCTATGATGACGCGCACAGAACGTTCTTTCACAACTCCCTTGGTATGGAACAAATTGTGCCTCTGATGAGGACATCAATACAATTGTTACACCCACAGCCCCTGCTGCTATACATACTGGACCAATTACTAGAGCTCGTGCACGCCAACTAAATTACCAGGTACTTTCGTTTCTTGGTAATGATTCTAATATTCATGAGAATATGATGCTGCCTAAATTGGATACATTTGTTTTGCTTACAAATGAAGGGCCTAGCTTGGAGAAGGATGAACATTGGAGCAAGAACAAGCATGGAGATGATGGCATGCGCAAGGGGAACAAGAACGGAGTTACAAGTGATGATTTCAGGACTTTGAAGCCACCATAATGGGTGCATGAAGCCTTGGACGAAATATACAAGATGCCACTTCATAAATTTCGTCCCGAGGCTATTTTAGGTGCTGCGTCACCTTATTATTGGGCCAGGCCCATGTAATTTCGAAATACATAAGTATAGGCTATTTTTAGAGTCCGTATGTGTGGGGAAACAAGAGATAGGGTTGATTTCGGACCCCTCCACCAATGGCCACGAAATTCCCCCCCTCTTCCTCCATATATACAGCCCTTAGGGCATCGTTTAGACTTTGGGTTTTGTTTAGATTAAAAGTTCGCCATAGCTGCAACTTCGCGTACTTCGTTTGTGTTCAACGACCAGACAAAGGCGTCACAGAACCCCACCTTGATCAATAAAGCTTTCATCTTATATTCGCAATATCCAGATTGCAATCTTAGTTTCTTGCTTGTTCTTCGTTTGCTCGCAGGAAACAGACCCTCGTGGTCAGGTTGATCGTGCTCCGGCGTGGTCAATAACCTCTCGGAGTTGGTTTAGCGATTGCTAAGGCGCGACGTCCTCGCACGTTCGTAGTCGGATCGTCAAAGTCGACTTCCACCAAAGCGAAATCCACCATCTCATCGAAAGACGGGACACCTCCGCCTCTATCAGCGGTACCCTAAAGAAAAGACACATCTTTCTTTGTAAGCTCATTGAGAGGTGCAGCAATGGTGCTGAAATCTCTCACAAAACGCCTATAGAATCCAGCGAGGCCAAGAAAACTCCTCACTTGTGTGACCGTTTTGGGCTGCGGCCAACTCTCAATAGCTTCAATCTTGGCTTTATCAACTTCAATTCCCTGTGGAGTAACAACATAGCCAAGAAAAGATACTCGGTCGGTGCAAAAGGTGCACTTCCCAAGGTTACCAAACAAACGTGCATCACGTAGAGCAATAAAAACAGCACGTAAATGTTCCAAATGTTCTTCCAAAGATCTGCTATAAATCAATATGTCATCAAAGTAAACTACCACAAATCGTCCAATGAAAGCACGTAAAACTTCGTTCATTAATCTCATGAAAGTACTAGGTGCATTAGTTAACCCAAAGGCATGACTAACCACTCATATAATCCAAACTTAGTTTTAAATGCTGTTTTCCATTCATCTCCCAATTTCATACGAATTTGATGGTAGCCACTACGCAAATCAACTTTGGAGAATATTGTAGAGCCACTCAATTCATCAAGCATATCATCTAGCCTAGGAATAGGATGACGATAACGAATAGTAATATTATTAATGCCTCTACAATCAACACACATACGTGATGTACCATCCTTTTTCGGCACTAGAATAATAGGAACAACACAAGGACTAAGGGATTCGCGTATATAACCTTTGTCGAGAAGCTCTTGTACTTGACGCATAATCTCCTTCGTCTCCTCTGGATTGGTACGGTATGGTGCATGGTTTGGCAGTGAAGCACCGGGAATTAAGTCAATCTGATGCTCAATCCCTCGAATAGGCGGTAATCCCGGTGGCACGTCTTGTGGAAAAACGTCAGCGAACTCCTGCAAAATGTTAGTGACAGCAGGAGGCAAAGAGGAAGGCACGTCCTCGAATGAAAATAATGCCTCTTTGCACACAAAAGCATAGCAAACAGATTTGCTGAAATCTAGCTCATCAATATCAGATTTGGTGGCAAATAAACATGCACTTTTCAATTTAATTTCAGAAGCAACACTAGATGGTTTATTATTAGGCTTCATTTGTTGCTCAAATTCTTTTGCCACAATCTGATTTTCACTGTTATTCTTCTCCTGTTTGGCTTTATTAGCTCTATTAATATCATCTTTCAAAATGGAATCAGGAGTCATAGGAAGCAAAGTAATATTTTTATCCTTATGAACAAGAGTATAGTGATTGTTTTTACCATGGTGTACAGAATTTTTATCAAATTGCCATGGTCTACCAAGTAATAAGGAACATGCTTGCATAGGTACCACATCACAATCAACATAATCAGCATATGTAGAGATACTAAAATGCACACGAACAGTACGTGTTACCTTAACCTTGCCGCTGTTGTTGAACCATTGGATGTAGTAAGGATGTGGATGTGGTCTTGTGGTGAGAGAAAGCTTCTCCACCATCTCCATGCTAGCCAAGTTGTTGCAACTACCTCCGTCTATGATGACGCGCACAGAACGTTCCTTCACAACTCCCTTCGTATGGAACAAATTGTGCCTCTGATTTTGCTCAGCTTGTGTGACCTGCACACTCAAAACACGTTGAGCAACTAAACATTCATACCTGTCAGCGTCTTCAGGAGCCATGTATTGCGTCTCATGATCAGAATCATCTCCACCATGTTCTTCACATGTAATAAGAGCCAATGTCTCCTCATCATAGTCACTAGCGGACTCATATCCACCATCCGCGGTAGCAATCATCACACGCGGAGATTTGCATTCTCTCGCATAATGACCTCCTCCCTTACAACGATGACAAATAATATCACTTGTGTGCCCTGTTGATGCCCTGGAAGAAGAAGAACTCTGTGCAGGCCCAGCAGGTGCGCTCTTGGCAGATAATGGTGGTTGTTCCTGTTTTCTTGTATCACAGCTGTAGGAGGCACCTGATTGAGGTGCTGGTGCAGTTGAAGTAGAAGATGCACGCGGCGTCCATGAGGAAGGTCGGCCTGCAGAAAAGTTAGTTCGCGCCAATGCTTGTCGATCCTGCACTTCACGTTCAGCTTTACAAGCAAGATGGAATAATCGAGTGATATTAGTATACTCCTTATAGTCTAGAATGGTCTGAATCTCTCTATTTAATCCACCCAGAAAACGTGCAAGCATAGCTTCATTCTCCTCAATAATACCACATCGAATCATGCCAGTTTGTAATTCCTGATAATATTCTTCTACAAAAATTTTTCCTTGTCTTAAACGCTGCAATTTTTGAAGCAATTCACGTTGATAATATGGTGGAACCCAACGCGTACGCATAGCGGTTTTCAAAGCAGCCCAAGTAGTTGGAATAGGATATAATCTACAATGTTCAGACTACCAGACACATGCAAAACTAGTGAAAGCACAAACAGCAGCAGCAACCCGTCTCTCCTCGGGATATTGTAAACATGTAAAACGTTGTTCAGTTTCTAACTCCCAAGTAAGATATATATCAGGAACATATCTACCCTCAAATGGTGGAATATTCAATTTCAGTTTAGGAATATGGACATCATCTCGTACCTAAGGTGGTGGTGCAGGCCTACCATTACGAATATATACCTGAGGTCGACCTGGTGGTGGTGGTGCTGGTGGCTGCACGTAGTTCGGATTTTGATCAACCTCATCCTCATAATCTCCCACATAATCATCATCCTCCTGGGTACCAGCAGCAGCAGTAGCAGGAGCCAAAGAAGCACCAACAGCAGTAGCAGCGGCACCAGAATTTTGTCCTGGCTCAATAGGAACACGCTGTGCTCGTCCATACTGATTCGGAAGGGGGCGTAGTTGTTGTTGTTGCAGAGGTGCGACAGGTGCAGCCGGTGGTGGAAGACGCGCAAGCAGTTCATTAAATCTGTTATCGAGCTTTGTTTCGAACGTCTTCTCAAGGCCAGTAATCTTCTCCATGGCCTCTTCAAAATTGTTCAGCACATCTTGCACCTGTTCAATCATCATTTGCTGAAACTTATCATGAAGCTCCTTGTTCGATAAGTTCTCCCAGTCAATCTCGTCGGCTTGTGATCCTGGCATGGTTAGCAGCAATAGAAACACACAAGAATATGATCCTACAGACTACTAAGAAGTTGTGGTGGTGTATCACAAACCCGTCAAGCAAACCTCAAATTCTTACCAGTTCATACCCAGCAGCAGGTGGTGATCGGCAACCGTTGTAGTCAAAACTTCTCAAAGCTTGGATAGAGCGATTACCAGGGAAAGTCAAACGCACGATGTAGATGTATGTGGAGCTGGGAAGGCTTATAATATGGTAGCAAAAAGGGTCAGCAATAATCAATTCAGAGATGCAAAGTTGAATAAACGCTCAACGACGGTACTGTGCTGGTCCTAGGCTAGACCGTGCTAGAGACGCGAGCCTAGAACACTAACAAAATCACGGCGCTGCACGTAAACAAGGGAAAAGCACACTCTCGAGTTTTTTTTTCGCTTTTTTTTGCGCTGCTCTCTTTTTTTTTGCGAAAAATCACTATAATGGCGAGTGTCTCAAAACTCTTCCCAGGTCAAGCTGACAGGATGGGCACGAAATTTTTGTGACCAAAAAAAAAAGTTTTTTTTGACTGCCCGGACCCAAAAAACTGGAAACGGGTCAAAAAAAACTTTCTATAACGGCGACTGTCTCAATACGCTTAGAAACACCTAAAAATAAGATAGCCAGAAATTTTTTTGTCAAGTGCATTTTCCGAAAATTTTGGGCCTAAACGGAGGGTGGTTTCCGGACTCTTTTTTTTTTTTTGGAAACCAACCTCTTCTACGGACGGCAAAAGATTGCTGGAATCCGAAACCTACTCAGACAAGGAAACACGAATCGGAAATTAGATGGATCCCGAAAACAAACCTAATATGCAAGGAACTCGGATTGGTGGTGGATATATGGTGGTGGTATATGGATACGGATTCGGAGCGGTGGCGGATAAGCGGTGGTGGTAGATGGCAGGGGCGATGATGATGGTGCGGCGGCGGCGTGACAACTTATGACCAGAACTCGAAACTCTAAAAGACTAGACTCTAAGACCAGCAACTAGACACGACGACGCAACCGCAAATTCAACAAAGCAAAACCCTAAAAAGATTATGCAAAGGCTCAGATTAGTTCGGATATGATGAACTAACCCTAATTTTTTTGTGGCTTTTTCATGGACTGTGGGTATGAAGAACAGACTCGATCTAAACTAGGAAAAACTGTAAAATCTCACCGAGCAACCTGGAAATCTGATACCACTTGATAGAGGCAAAGGTGTCCCGTCTTTCGATGAGATGATGGATATCGCTTTGGTGGCAGTCGACTTTGACGATCCGACTACGAACGTGCGAGGACGTCGCGCCTTAGCAATCGCTAAACCAACTCCAAGAGGTTATTGACAACGCCGGAGCACGATCAACCTGACCACCAGGGTCTGTTTCCTGCGAGCAAACGAAGAACAAGCAAGAAACTGAGATTGCAATCTGGATATTGCGAATATAAGATGAAAGCTTTATTGATCAAGGTGGGGTTCTGTGACGCCTTTGTCTGGTCGTTGAACACAAACGAAGTATGCGAAGTTGCAGCTATGGCGAACTTTTAATCTAAACGAAACCCAAAGTCTAAACGATGCCCTAAGGGCTGTATATATGGAGGAAGAGGGGGGAATTTCGTGGCCCTTGGTGGAGGGGTCCGAAATCAATCCTATCTCTTGTTTCCCCACACATACAGACTCTAAAAATAGCCTATACTTATGTATTTCGAAATTACATGGGCCTGGCCCAATAATAAGGTGACGCAGCACCTAAAATAGCCTCGGGACGAAATTTATGAAGTGGCATCTTGTATATTTCGTCCAAGGCTTCATGCACCCATTATGGTGGCTTCAAAGTCCTGAAATCATCACTTGTAACTCCGTTCTTGTTCCCCTTGCGCATGCCATCATCTCCATGCTTGTTCTTGCTCCAATGTTCATCCTTCTCCAAGCTAGGCCCTTCATTTGTAAGCAAAACAAATGTATCCAATTTATGCAGCATCATATTCTCATGAACATTAGAATCATTACCAAGAAACGAAAGTACCTGGTAATTTAGTTGGCGTGCACGAGCTCTAGTAATTGGTCCAGTATGTATAGCAGCAGGGGCTGTGGGTGTAACAATTGTATTGATGTCCTCATCATGGGTGGTGGACAGCGGAAGAGATAATGATGCAGCGGTGGCGTGACTAATGTGAACAGAACTCGAAACTCTAAACGAACTAGAAACTAAGACCAGCAACTCGACACGACGATGCAACCGATAATTCAACTATGCAAGCAATGAAAAGAAAATTGCAAAGGCTCAGACTGGCTTGGACCAAGGATGAATAGATCTAACTCTTTTTTGTGGCTTTTTCTTGGACAATAGGTAAGAAAATAAATCTAATCTAGGAAAACTAGAAATTCTCACCGAAGAACCTGAAAACTGATACCACTTGATAGAGGCGAGGGTGTCCCGATCTTTTGGTGAGATGATAACTATCGATTTGGTGGAGACGACTTTGACGATCCGACTACAAACGTGCACGACGTTGCGCCTTAGCAATCGCTAAACCAATCTCCTGAGGTTACTGACGATGCCGGAAGCACAGTCAGCCTGACCACGAAGGTCTATTCCTGCAAGCAATCGAAGAACGAGCTAGAATATGATAAAGCAATCTGAATATTGCAAATATATATGAGGTATTGATAATGGTGGGGATCCGTAAGCGATCTTGGTCTGGTCGTTGGACACAAACGAAGTACACGAAGTTGCAATGGCTAACTTTTAACTAAACAAATCCCCCAGGAAAAAGCTACTAGATGGATCTACTTATATAGGAGCAAGGGGTGGCGGCCAAGGAGGTGGGAGGACGTCCCAAGGCAGCCTAAAACTAACCCTAGGTCATACAAGGCTCATGGGCCCAAGTGGAGGTGATGCAACACCTTTGGGATTGTAGTTTGACTCAGATTCTGCTGCAACGTCAGATTGTTTTGTCCGTAACTCAACGCTCCAGACGAATTCGAAGGTGAATCCAATTGGGTTGTAAAGAGCACGAAATCTAGTTTCCAACAAAAAAAGAATCACCCAATTCGGAGTCCGTATGAAAAAGTTGCTGGCGTTTTGAGTCAGGTATGTCTGTGCAGTCCGAATCTGAATCCAGAACGTGAGAGACTTGGACTCTATCTTCTCTTGGCCCAAAAGTGTCGTGAGAGGACTTTTTGAACACAACCTAAACTTCTCCTTTTCCCGTATCTTCATATGTGGATTGTACAAATGTCCCATACACCTGCAATTAGACAAAACACAAAAGTGTGTGAAGTATTTTTGTTCTGGATAACATAAATAGATTATTGAATAGTTTGCATTAGAAATCACCTGACAAATATGCATGTATGCAATATTTTTGGTCGTATCCAAGGTATTCATGTCCTCATCAGGTTAGCAGAAATAGAAACACACAAGAATATGATCCTACAGACTACGAACAAGTGGTGGTGGTGGGTGTCACAAACCCGTCAAGCAAAACTCAAATTCTTACCAGTTCTTACCCAGCAGCAGGCGGTGATCGGCAACCGTTGTAGTCAAAACTCTCAAAGCTTGGATAGAGCGATTACTAGGGAGAGTCAAACGCACGACGTAGATGTATGTGGAGCTGGGAAGGCTTATAATATGGTAGCAAAAAGGGTCAGCAATAATCAATTCAGAGATGCAAAGTTGAATAAACGCTCAACGACGATACTGTGCTGGTCCTAGGCTAGACTATGCTAGAGACACGAGCCTAGAACACCAACAAAATCACGGCGCGGCACGTAAACAAGGGAGGAGCACACTCTGAATTTTTTTTTCTCTTTTTTTTGCACTTTTTTTTCCTCTTTTTTTTTGCTCCGCAACAAATTTTTTCGAAAAAGTCTACAAATGGTCTAAAAACTGCCTAGCCAGAATTTTTTTTTTGAAATTGGAACTATTTTTCTTCTGCGGATGGCTCGGAAGTTGGGGAGTCCTTCTCTGTCATGATCGGAGTATCGCGTGATCTGGAAATCGAGAACAATGCAACAATTACTGGACTCGGACTAGGACTGGTGGCGGAGATGAATCTGGTGGAACTCGGACTGGTGGCGAAGATGAATCTGGTGGAACACGGATAGGTGGCGGATATATGTTGCAGGTGAACTCGGATTGGCGTGATGGCGGCGGATATGTGGTGGCGTATATGGATTCGGATTGACGGTGAATATGTGGTGGTGGTATATGGCAACAGCGACGATGATGATGCGGTGGTGATATATGGCAGCGGCGACGTGACAACCTGTGAACAGAACTCGAAACTCTAAAAGACTAGACGCTAAGACCAGCAACTGGACACGACGATGCAACCGCAAATTCAACAAAGCAAAGACAGAAAAGATTATGCAAGGCTCAGATTGGTTCGGATGGGATGAACTAACCCTAATTTGTTTTTGGCTTTTTCGTGGACTATAGGTATGAAGAACATACTCGATCTAAACTACGAAAAACTGTAAAATCTCACCGAGTAACCTGGAAATCTGATACCACTTGATAGAGGCAAAGGTGTCCCGTCTTTCGATGAGATGATGGATATCGCTTTGGTGGAAGTCGACTTTGACGATCCGACTACGAACGTGCGAGGACGTCGCGCCTTAGCAATCGCTAAACCAACTCCGAGAGGTTATTGACCACGCCGGAGCACGATCAACCTGACCACGAGGGTCTGGTTCCTGCGAGCAAACGAAGAACAAGCAAGAAACTGAGATTGCAATCTGGATATTGCGAATATAAGATGAAAGCTTTATTGATCAAGGTGGGGTTCTGTGACGCCTTTGTCTGGTCGTTGAACACAAACGAAGTACGCGAAGTTGCAGCTATGGCGAACTTTTAATCTAAAAAAAACCCAAAGTCTAAACGGTGCCCTAAGGGCTGTATATATGGAGGAAGAGAGGGGGAATTTCGTGGCCCTTGGTGGAGGGGTCCGAAATCAACCGTATCTCTTGTTTCCCCACACATACGGACTCTAAAAATAGCCTATACCTATGTATTTCGAAATTACATGGGCCTGGCCCAATAAAAAGGTGACGCAGCACCTATAATAGCCTCGGGACGAAATTTTATGAAGTGGCATCTTGTATATTTCGTCCAAGGCTTCATGCACCCATTATGGTGGCTTCAAAGTCCTGAAATCATCACTTGTAACTCCGTTCTTGTTCCCCTTGCGCATGGCATCATCTCCATGCTTGTTCTTGCTCCAATGTTCATCCTTCTCCAAGCTAGGCCCTTCATTTGTAAGCAAAACAAATGTATCCAATTTAGGCAGCATCATATTCTCATGAACATTAGAATCATTACCAAGAAACGAAAGTACCTGATAATTTAATTGGCGTGCGCGAGCTCTAGTAATTGGTCTCGTATATGTAGCAGTAGGGGCTGTGGGTGTAACAATGGTATTGATGTCCTCATCACTGCCTGTGCACAACCGCGGGCCTTTGGCCTTGTATCCCTCTCCCACTTACCCCTTCGTGGCTTAGACTATAAATAGACCACCTCCACCTCCTTTCTAGGGTTAGCAAAGTGATAGCTCATTTGTATGTGAGCTTTGCTCCTACCTATCTCTACTCTTGAGAGAGAGAGAGACCACTACTCCATTGGAGGCCAAGACTTCCATCTAGGAGAAGATCCTGCAGGATATCATCAAGACCTGATAAAGGCAAAGGTGTCCCGTCTTTCGATGAGATGATGGATATCGCTTTGATGGCAGTCGACTTTGACGATCCGACTACGAACGTCCGAGGACGTCGCGCCTTAGCAATCGCTAAACCAACTCCGAGAGGTTATTGACCACGCCGGAGCACGATCAAACTGACCACGAGGGTCTGTTTCCTGCGAGCAAACGAAGAACAAGCAAGAAACTGAGATTGCCATCTGGATATTGCGAATATAAGATGAAACCTTATTGATCAAGGTGGGGTTCTGTGACGCCTTTGTCTGGTCGTTGAACACAAACGAAGTACGCGAAGTTGCAGCTATGGCGAACTTTTAATCTAAACAAAACCCAAAGTCTAAACGGTGCCCTAAGGGCTGTATATATGGAGGAAGAGAGGGGAATTTCGTGGCCCTTGGTGGAGGGGTCTGATGAGGACATGACTACCTTGGATATGACCAAAAATATTGCATATATGCATATTTGTCAGGTGATTTCTAGTGCAAACTATTCAATAATCTATTTATGTTATCCAGAACAAAAATACTTCACACACTTTTGTGTTTTGTCTAATTGCAGGTGTATGGGACATTTGTACAATCCACATATGAAGATAAGGAAGAAAGAGATGTTTATTTTCTGTC
>NW_025228873.1:0-543 GCF_018294505.1 Triticum aestivum
ACGTAAGCGCACCTTGGGATTCAACAACTATGGAAATCGCTTCGGGACGCCAAAATAGTGAGTAATAATTCAACAAACGGGCTAGAATCAGCCAAAATTGCGAGTGTTGATGAGCGACACGTAAACGCACCCCAGGGTTCGTTAAACATGGAAACCACTCCGGGACCCCAAAACAGTGAGTAATAATCCATGAAACGGGCCAGAATCAGCCAACCTGCGAGTGTTGATGACCGACACGTAAATGCACCCCAGGGTTCGGTAATCATGGAAACGACTCCGGGACCCCAAAACAGTGAGTAATAATCCATGAAACGGGCCAGAATCGGCCATAACTGCCAATGCTGATGACCGACACGTAAGCGCACCTTGGGGTTCAACAACTATGCGAATCACTTCGGGACCCCAAAATAGTGAGTAATAATCGAAGAAACGGGCCAGAATCGGCCCAAACTGCCAGTGTTGATGACTGACACGTAAGGGAACCTTGGGGTTCAACAACTATGGAAATCGCTTCGGGACCCCAAAACAGTGAGTAATAATCCA
>NW_025228873.1:1050-1799 GCF_018294505.1 Triticum aestivum
AGAATCGGCCAAACTACGTGTGTTGATGACCGACACGTAAGCGCACCTTGGGATTCAACAACTATGGAAATCGCTTCGGGACCCCAAAATAGTGACTAATAATTCAACAAACGGGCTAGAATCAGCCAAAACTGCGAGTGTTGATGAGCGACACGTAAACGCACCCAGGGTTCTTTAATCATGGAAACCACTCCGGGACCCCAAAACAGTGAGTAATAATCCATGAAACGGGCCAGAATCAGCCAACCTGCGAGTGTTAAACGCACCCCAGGGTTCGGTAATCATGGAAACCACTCCGGGACCCCAAAACAGTGAGTAATAATCCATGAAACGGGCCAGAATCGGCCATAACTGCTAATGTTGATGACCGACACGTAAGCGCACCTTGGGGTTCAACAACTATGGGAATCACTTCGGGGCCCCAAAATAGTGAGTAATAATCCAAGAAACGGGCCAGAATCGGCCCAAACTGCCAGTGTTGATGACTGACACATAAGGGAACCTTGGGGTTCAACAACTATGGAAATCGCTTCGGGACCCCAAAACAGTGAGTAATAATCCATGAAACGGGCCAAAATCGGCAAAAATTGCCTGTGTTGATGACCGACACGTAAGCGCACCTTGGGGTTCAACAACTATGGAAATTGCTTCAGGACCCCAAAACAGTGAGCAATAATCCAAGAAACGGGCCAGAATCGGCCAAACTGCGTGTGTTGATGACCGACACATAAACGAACCCCAAGATTCGT
>NW_025228873.1:3530-4186 GCF_018294505.1 Triticum aestivum
GCTAAAACAGCCAGTGTTGATGACCGGCACGTAACCGCACCATGGGGTTCAACAACTATGGAAATTGCTTCGGGACCCCAAAATTGTGAGTAATAATCCAAGAAACGGGCCAGAATCGGCCAAACCGCAAGTGTTGATGACCGACACGTAAACGCACCCAGGGTTCGTTAATCGTTGGAATCACTCTGGGACCCAAAATAGTGAGTAATAGTCCATGAAACGGGCCAGAATCGGCCAAAACTGCCAGTGTTGATGACCGACATGTAAGCGTACCTTGGGGGTCAACAACTATGGAAATCGCTTCGGGACCATAAAACAGTGAGTAATAATCCAAGAAACAGCCAGAATCGGCCAATTTGCAAGTGTTGATGACCGAGACATAAACGCACGCAGGGTTCGTTAATCATGGAAACCACTCCGGGACCCCAAAACAGTGAGTAATAATCCATGAAATGGGCCAAAAATCGGCAAAAACTGCCAATGTTGATGACCGACACGAAAGCGCACATTGGGATTCAACAACTATGGAAATCGCTTCGGGACCCCAAAATAGTGAGTAATAATTCAACAAACGGGCTAGAATCAGCCAAAACTGCGAGTGTTGATGAGCGACACGTAAACGCACCCCAGGGTTCGTTAATCATGGAAACCACTCC
>NW_025228873.1:6729-7796 GCF_018294505.1 Triticum aestivum
AACTGCGAGTGTTGATGAGCGACACGTAAACGCACCCCAGGGTTCGTTAGTCATGGAAACCACTCTGGGAGCCCAAAACAGTGAGTAATAATCCATGAAACGGGCCAGAATCAGCCAACCTGCGAGTGTTGATGACTGACACATAAACGCACCCCAGGGTTCGGTAATCATGGAAACCACTCCGGGACCCCAAAACAGTGAGTAATAATCCATGAAACGGGCCAGAATCGGCCATAATTGCCAATGTTGATGACCGACACGTAAGCGCACCTTGGGGTTCAACAACTATGGGAATCACTTCGGGAAACCAAAATAGTGAGTAATAATCGAAGAAACGGGCCAGAATCGGCCCAAACTGCCAGTGTTGATGACTGACACGTAAGGGAACCTTGGGGCTCAACAACTATGAAAATCGCTTCGGGACCTCAAAACAGTGAGTAATTATCCATGAAACGGGCCAAAATCGGCAAAAACTGCCAGTGTTGATGACCGACACGTAAGCGCACCTTGGGGTTCAACAACTATGGAAATCGCATCGGGACCCCAAAACAGTGAGCAATAATCCAAGAAACGGGCCAGAATCGGCCAAACTGCGTGTGTTGATGACCAACACATAAACGCACCACAGGATTCGTTAATCGTGGAAATCACTCTTGGACCCCAAAACAATGAGTAATAGTCCATGAAACGGGCCAGAATCGGCTAAAACAGCCAGTGTTGATGACCGGCACGTAACCGCACCTTGGGGTTCAACAACTATGGAAATTGCTTTGGGACCCCAAAACTCTGAGTAATAATCCAAGAAACGGGCCAGAATCGGCCAATTTGCGAGTGTTGATGACCGAGACATAAACGCACCCAGGGTTCGTTAATCATGGAAACCACTCCGGGACCCCAAAACAGTGAGTAATAATCCATGAAACAGGCCAGAAATCGGCAAAAACTGCCAATGTTGATGACCGACACGTAAGCGCACCTTGGGATTCAACAACTATGGAAATTGCTTCGGGACCCCAAAACTGTGAGTAATAATCCAAGAAACGGGCCAGAATCGGCCAAACCGCGAG
>NW_025228873.1:7807-8553 GCF_018294505.1 Triticum aestivum
AATCGCTTCGGGACCCCAAAACAGTGAGCAATAATCAAAGAAACGGGCCAGAATTGGCCAAACTGCGAGTGTTGATGACCGACACATAAACGCACCCCAGGATTCGTTAATCATGGAAATCACTCTTGGACCCCAAAACAGGGAGTAATAGTCCATGAAACGGGCCAGAATCGGCTAAAACAGCCATTGTTGATGACCGACACGTAACCGCACCTTGGGGTTCAACAACTATGGAAATTGCTTCGGGATCCCAAAACTGTGTGTAATAATCCAAGAAACGGGCCTGAATCGGCCAAACCGCGAGTGTTGATGACTGACACGTAAACGCACCCAGGGTTCGTTAATCGTTGGAATCACTCTGGGACCCCAAACTAGTGAGTAATAGTCCATGAAACGGGCTAGAATCGACCAAAACTGCCAGTGTTGATGACCGACACGTAAGCGTACCTTGGGGGTCAACAACTATGGAAATCGCTTCGGGACCCCAAAACAGTGAGTAATAATCCAAGAAACGGGCCAGAATCGGCCAATTTGCGAGTGTTGATGACCGAGACATAAACGCACCCAGGGTTCGTTAATCATGGAAACCACTCCGGGCCCCGAAAACAGTGAGTAATAATCCATGAAACGGGCCAAAAATCGGCAAAAACTGCCAATGTTGATGACCGACACGTAAGCGCACCTTGGGATTCAACAACTATGGAAATCGCTTCGGGACCCCAAAATAGTGAGTAATAATTCAACAA
>NW_025228873.1:9656-10235 GCF_018294505.1 Triticum aestivum
GAGACCCCAAAATAGTGAGTAATAATTCAACAAACGGGCTAGAATCAGCCAAAATTGCGAGTGTTGATGAGCGACACGTAAACGCACCCCAGGGTTCGTTAATCATGGAAACCACTCCGGGACCCCAAAACACTGAGTAATAATCCATGAAACGGGCCAGAATCGGCCATAACTGCCAATGTTGATGACCGACACGTAAGCGCACCTTGGGGTTCAACAACTATGGGAATCACTTCGGGACCCCAAAATAGTGAGTAATAATCCAAGAAACGGGCCAGAATCGGCCCAAACTGCCAGTGTTGATGACTGACACATAAGGGAACCTTGGGGTTCAACAACTATGGAAATCGCTTCGGGACCCCAAAACAGTGAGTAATAATCCATGAAACGGGCCAAAATCGGCAAAAACTGCCAGTGTTGATGACCGACACGTAAGCGCACCTTGGAGTTCAACAACTATGGAAATTGCTTCAGGACCCCAAAACAGTGAGCAATAATCCAAGAAACGGGCCAGAATCGGCCAAACTGCGTGTGTTGATGACTGACACATAAACGCACCCCAGGATTCGTTAATCGTGG
>NW_025228873.1:14875-15555 GCF_018294505.1 Triticum aestivum
AAACCGCGAGTGTTGATGACTGACACGTAAACGCACCCAGGGTTCGTCAATCGTTGGAATCACTCTGGGACCCCAAAATAGTGAGTAATAGTCCATGAAACGGGCCAGAATCGGCCAAAACTGCCAGTGTTGATGACCGACACGTAAGCATACCTTGGGGGTCAACAACTATGGAAATCGCTTCGAGACCCCAAAACAGTGAGTAATAATCCAAGAAACGGCCAGAATCGGCCAATTTGCGAGTGTTGATGACCGATACATAAACGCACCCAGGGTTCGTTAATCATGGAAACCACTCCGGGACCCCAAAACAGTGAGTAATAATCCATGAAACGGGCCAAAAATTGGCAAAAACTGCCAATGTTCATGACCGACACATAAGCGCACCTTGGGATTCAACAACTGTGGAAATCGCTTCAGGACCCCAAAATAGTGAGTAATAATTCAACAAACAGGCTAGAATCAGCCAAAACTGCGAGTGTTGATGAGCGACACGTAAACGCACCCCAGGGTTCGTTAATCATGGAAACCACTCCGGGACCCCAAAATAGTGAGTAATAATCCATGCAACAGGCCAGAATCAGCCAACCTGCGAGTGTTGATGACCGACACGTAAACGCACCCCGGGGTTCAGTAATCATGGAAACCACTCTGGGACCCTAAAACAGTGAGTAATAATC
>NW_025228873.1:20118-21544 GCF_018294505.1 Triticum aestivum
GGCCGACACGTAAACGCACCCAGGGTTCGTTAATCATGGAAATCACTCCGGGACCCCTAAACAGTGGGTAAGAATCCAAAAAATGGGCCAGAATCGGCCTAAACTGCCAGTGTTGATGACCGACACATAAGGGCACCTTGGCGTTCAACAACTATGGAAATCGCTCCGGGGCCCCAAAATAGTGAGTAATATTCCAAGAAACGGGCTAGAATCGGCCAAAATTGCCAGTGTTCATGACCGACACGTAAGCGCACCTTGGGGTTCAACAACTATGGAAATCGCTTCTGGACCCCAAAACAATAATCCAAGAAACGGGCCAGAATGGGCCACACCACGAGTGTTGATGACCGACACGTAAATGCACCCCAGGGTTCGTTAATCGTGGAAATCACTCTGTGACCCCAAAATAGTGAGTTATAGACCATGAAACGGGCCAGAATCGGCCAAAACTGCCATTGTTGATGACCGACACGTAAGCGCACCTTGGGGTTCAACAACTATGGAAATTGCTACGGGACCCCAAAACAGTGAGTAATAGTCCAAGAAACGGGCCAGAATTGGCTAAAACTACAAGTGTTGATGACCGACACGTAAACGCACCCTAGTGTTCGTTCATCATGGAAATCACTTTGGTACCCCAAAACAGTGAGTAATAGTCCATGAAATTGGTTAGAATCGGCCAAAACTGCCAGTGTTGATGACCGACACGTAAGCGCACCTTGGGGTTCAACAACTATGGAAATCCCTTCTGGAACCCAAAACAATAATCCAAGAAACGGGCCAGAATCGGCCACACTGCGAGTGTTGATAACCGACACGTAAACGCACCCCGGGGTTCGTTAATCATGGAAATCACTCTGTGACCAGAAAACAGTGAGTAATAGTCCATGAAACGGGCCAGAATCGCCCAAAACTGCCAGTTTTGATGACCGACATGTAAGCGCACCTTGGGGTTCAACAACTATGGAAATCGCTTCTTGACCCCAAAACAGTGAATAATAATCCAAGAAACGGGCCAGAATCGGCCAAACTACGATTGTAATTGACCGACACGTAAACGCACCCCAGGGTTCGTTAATCGTTGAAATCACTCTGGGACCCCAAAACAGTGAGTAATAGTCCATGAAACGGCCAGAATCGGCCAAAACTGCGAGTGTTGATTACCGACACGTAAACGCACCCCTGGGTTCATTAATCATGGAAACCACTCCGCGACCCCTGAACAGTGAGCTTATAGACAAAAACTAATCCATGAAACGGGCCAGAATTGGCCAAAATTGCCAATGTTGATGACCGACACGTAAGCACACCTTGGGGTTCAACAACTATGGATATTGCTTCGGGACGCCAAAACAGTGAGTAATAATCCAAGAAACGGGCCAGAATCGGCCAAAACTGCTAGTGTTGATGACCGGCACATAAGGGC
>NW_025228873.1:22264-23455 GCF_018294505.1 Triticum aestivum
CTATGGAAATCGCTTCGGGACCCCTAAACGGTGAGTAATAATCTAAGAAACGGGCCAGAATCGTCCAAAACTGCCAGTGTTGATGGCCGACACGTAAACGCACCTAGGGTTCGTTAATCATGGAAATCACTCCGGGACCCCTAAACAGTGGGTAAGAATCCAAAAAATGGGCCAGAATCGTCCTAAACTGCCAGTGCTGATGACCGACACATAAGGGCACCTTCGCGTTCAACAACTATGGAAATCGCTCCGGGGCCCCAAAATAGTGAGTAATATTCCAAGAAACAGGCTAGAATCGGCCAAAACTGCCAGTGTTGATGACCGACACGTAAGCGCACCTTGGGGTTCAACAACTATGGAAATCGCTTCTGGAACCCAAAACAATAATCCAAGAAACGGGCCAGAATGGGCCACACCGCGAGTGTTGATGACCGACACATAAACGCACCCCAGGGTTCGTTAATCGTGGAAATCACTCTGTGACCCCAAAATAGTGAGTTATAGACCATGAAACGGGCCAGAATCGGCCAAAACTGCCATTGTTGATGACCGACATGTAAGCGCACCTTGGGGTTCAACAACTATGGAAATCGCTTCTGGACCCCAAAACAGTGAATAATAATCCAAGAAACGGGCCAGAATTGGCCAAACTACGATTGTAATTGACCGACACGTAAACGCACCCCAGGGTTCGTTAATCGTTGAAATCACTCTGGGACCCCAAAACAGTGAGTAATAGTCCATGAAACGGCCAGAATCGGCCAAAACTGCGAGTGTTGATTACCGACACGTAAACGCAACCCTGGGTTCGTTAATCATGGAAACCACTCCGCGACCCCTGAACAGTGAGCTTATAGACAAAAACTAATCCATGAAACGGGCCAGAATTGGCCAAAATTGCCAATGTTGATGACCGACACGTAAGCGCACCTTGGGGTTCAACAACTATGGATATTGCTTCGGGATGCCAAAACAGTGAGTAATAATCCAAGAAACGGGACAGAATCGGCCAAAACTGCTAGTGTTGATGACCGGCACATAAGGGCACCATGGGGTTCAACAAATATGGAAAACACTTCGGGACCCCAAAACAGTGAGTAAATTATGCCAGAAATGGGCCAGAATCGGCCAAAACTGCAAGTGTTCATCACCGACACGTAAGCGCACCTTGGGTTTCAACAACTATGGAAA
>NW_025228873.1:24000-24800 GCF_018294505.1 Triticum aestivum
ATGACCGGCACATAAGGGCACCATGGGGTTCAACAAATATGGGAAACACTTCGGGACCCCAAAACAGTGAGTAAATTATGCAAGAAATGGGCCAGAATCGGCCAAAACTGCAAGTGTTGATCACCGACACGTAAGCGCACCTTGGGTTTCAACAACTATGGAAATCGCTTCGGGACCCCATAAAACAGTGAGTAATAATCCAATAAACGGGCCAGAATCGGCCAAAACTGCCAGTGGAGATGACTGACACGTAAGCGCAACTTGGGGTTCAACAACTATGGAAATCGCTTCGGGACCCCTAAACGGTGAGTAATAATCTAAGAAACGGGCCAGAATCGTCCAAAACTGCCAGTGTTGATGGCCGACACGTAAACGCACCCAGGGTTCGTTAATCATGGAAATCACTCCGGGACCCCTAAACAGTGGGTAAGAATCCAAAAAATGGGCCAGAATCGGCCTAAACTGCCAGTGCTGATGACCGACACATAAGGGCACCTTGGCGTTCAACAACTATGGAAATCGCTCCGGGGCCCCAAAATAGTGAGTAATATTCCAAGAAACAGGCTAGAATCAGCCAAAACTGCCAGTGTTGATGACCGACACGTAAGCGCACCTTGGGGTTCAACAACTATGGAAATCGCTTCTGGAACCCAAAACAATAATCCAAGAAACGGGCCAGAATGGGCCACACCGCGCGTGTTGATGACCGACACGTAAACGCACCCCAGGGTTCGTTAATCGTGGAAATCACTCTGTGACCCCAAAATAGTGAGTTATAGACCATGAAACGGGCCAGAATC
>NW_025228873.1:27015-27561 GCF_018294505.1 Triticum aestivum
TAAGCACAACTTGGGGTTCAACAACTATGGAAATCGCTTCGGGACCCGTAAACGGTGAGTAATAATCTAAGAAACGGGCCAGAATCGTCCAAAACTGCCAGTGTTGATGGCCGACACGTAAACGCACCCAGGGTTCGTTAATCATGGAAATCACTCCGGGACCCCTAAACAGTGGGTAAGAATCCAAAAAATGGGCCAGAATCGGCCTAAACTGCCAGTGCTGATGACCGACACATAAGGGCGCCTTGGCGTTCAACAACTATGGAAATCGCTCCGGGGCCCCAAAATAGTGAGTAATATTCCAAGAAACAGGCTAGAATCGGCCAAAACTGCCAGTGTTGATGACCGACACGTAAGCGCACCTTGGGGTTCAACAACTATGGAAATCGCTTCTGGAACCCAAAACAATAATCCAAGAAACGGGCCAGAATGGGCCACACCGCAAGTGTTGATGACCGACACGTAAACGCACCCCAGGGTTCGTTAATCGTGGAAATCACTCTGTGACCCCAAAATAGTGAGTTATAGACCATGAAACGGGCCAGA
>NW_025228873.1:27571-28212 GCF_018294505.1 Triticum aestivum
ATTGTTGATGACCGACATGTAAGCGCACCTTGGGGTTCAACAACTATGGAAATCGCTTCTGGACCCCAAAACAGTGAATAATAATCCAAGAAACGGGCCAGAATCGGCCAAACTACGATTGTAATTGACCGACACGTAAACGCACCCCAGGGTTCGTTAATCGTTGAAATCACTCTGGGACCCCAAAACAGTGAGTAATAGTCCATGAAACGGCCAGAATCGGCCAAAACTGCGAGTGTTGATTACCGACACGTAAACGCACCCCTGGGTTCGTTAGTCATGGAAACCACTCCGTGACCCCTGAACAGTGAGCTTATAGACAAAAACTAATCCATGAAACGGACCAGAATTGGCCAAAATTGCCAATGTTGACGACCGACACGTAAGCGCACCTTGGGGTTCAACAACTATGGATATTGCTTCGGGACGCCAAAACAGTGAGTAATAATCCAAGAAACGGGCCAGAATCGGCCAAAACTGCTAGTGTTGATGACCGGCACATAAGGGCACCATGGGGTTCAACAAATATGGAAAACACTTCGGGACCCCAATACAGTGAGTAAATTATGCAAGAAATGGGCCAGAATCGGCCAAAACTGCAAGTGTTCATCACCGACACGTAAGCGCACCTTGGGTTTCAA
>NW_025228873.1:29674-30030 GCF_018294505.1 Triticum aestivum
GTGAGTTATAGACCATGAAACGGGCCAGAATCGGCCAAAACTGCCATTGTTGATGACCGACACGTAAGCGCACCTTGGGGTTCAACAACTATGGAAATTGCTACGGGACCCCAAAACAGTGAGTAATAGTCCAAGAAACGGGCCAGAATTGGCTAAAACTACAAGTGTTGATGACCGACACGTAAACGCACCCTAGTGTTCGTTCATCATGGAAATCACTTTGGTACCCCAAAACAGTGAGTAATAGTCCATGAAACGGGTTAGAATCGGCCAAAACTGCCAGTGTTGATGACCGACACGTAAGCGCACCTTGGGGTTCAACAACTATGGAAATCGCTTCTGGAACCCAAAACAAT
>NW_025228873.1:32318-34020 GCF_018294505.1 Triticum aestivum
TGGAAATCGCTTCGGGACCCCATAAAACAGTGAGTAATAATCCAAGAAACGGGCCAGAATCGGCCAAAACTGCCAGTGGAGATGACCGACACGTAAGCGCAACTTGGGGTTCAACAACTATGGAAATCGCTTCGGGACCGCTAAACGGTGAGTAATAATCTAAGAAACGGGCCAGAATCGGCCAAAACTGCCAGTGTTGATGGCCGACACGTAAACGCACCCAGGGTTCGTTAATCATGGAAATCACTGCGGGACCCCTAAACAGTGGGTAAGAATCCAAAAAATGGGCCAGAATCGGCCTAAACTGCCAGTGTTGATGACCGACACATAAGGGCACCTTGGCGTTCAACAACTATGGAAATCGCTCCGGGGCCCCAAAATAGTGAGTAATATTCCAAGAAACGGGCTAGAATCGGCCAAAATTGCTAGTGTTCATGACCGACACGTAAGCGGACCTTGGGGTTCAACAACTATGGAAATCGCTCCTGGACCCCAAAACAATAATCCAAGAAACGGGCCAGAATGGGCCACACCGCGAGTGTTGATGACCGACACGTAAACGCACCCCAGGGTTCGTTAATCGTGGAAATCACTCTGTGACCCCAAAACGGTGAGTTATAGACCATGAAACGGGCCAGAATCGGCCAAAACTGCCATTGTTGATGACCGACACGTAAGCGCACCTTGGGGTTCAACAACTATGGAAATTGCTACGGGACCCCAAAACAGTGAGTAATAGTCCAAGAAACGGGCCAGAATTGGCTAAAACTACAAGTGTTGATGACCGACATGTAAACGCACCCTAGTGTTCGTTCATCATGGAAATCACTTTGGTACACCAAAACAGTGAGTAATAGTCCATGAAACGGGTTAGAATCGGCCAAAACTGCCAGTGTTGATGACCGACACGTAAGCGCACCTTGGGGTTCAACAACTATGGAAATCGCTTCTGGAACCCAAAACAATAATCCAAGAAACGGGCCAAAATCGGCCACACTGCGAGTGTTGATAACCGACACGTAAACGCACCCCGGGGTTCGTTAATCATGGAAATCACTCTGTGACCAGAAAACAGTGAGTAATAGTCCATGAAACGGGTCAGATTCGCCCAAAACTGCCAGTTTTGATGACCGACATGTAAGCGCACCTTGGGGTTCAACAACTATGGAAATCACTTCTGGACCCCAAAACAGTGAATAATAATCCAAGAAACGGGCCAGAATCGGCCAAACTATGAGTGTAATTGACCGACACGTAAACGCACCCCCGGGTTCGTTAATCGTGGAAATCACTCTGGGACCCCAAAACAGTGAGTAATAGTCCATGAAACGGCCAGAATCGGCCAAAACTGCGAGTGTTGATTACCGACACGTAAACGCACCCCTGGGTTCGTTAATCATGGAAACCACTCCGCGACCCCTGAACAGTGAGCTTATAGACAAAAACTAATCCATGAAACGGGCCAGAATTGGCCAAAATTGCCAATGTTGATGACCTACATGTAAGCGCACCTTGGGGTTCAACAACTATGGATATTGCTTCGGGACGCCAAAACAGTGAGTAATAATCCAAGAAACGGGCCAGAATCGGCCAAAACTGCTAGTGTTGATGACCGGCACATAAGGGCACCATGGGGTTCAACAAATATGGAAAACACTTCGGGACCCCAAAACAGTGAGTAAATTATGCAAGAAATGGGCCA
>NW_025228874.1:0-5312 GCF_018294505.1 Triticum aestivum
CAAGCATGTTGAATTTTTTTGAACAATTCTAGCAATGGCGGTTCTAAAATAAAATTGTTGCTCGTACTATTAACTTACATGAAAATCCTCATTGTCCTTGGTCAGTTCAATGCCATTCCAGTATTTTACAAACTGGACCACGAAGTGTCCGCATTGCATACCCTGTTGTTTTGGCACACAAACTCTGTTAGGCGTTTCTGCTATCCTGGACCAGTTTGATTCATTGTTAGCTTCTAGTTCCGCTTCTCCGTAATGCTTCTTCATCAGTGCATACATCCTTTTAATCTGTGATTACGGTTTACTTTTTTGTTGGATGCCGACGTTAAGATAAGTAGTGCAAGAAAAAAAATCAAGGTTGAAAGCACCTACCAGTTCTATGTGATCTTTATGGTGTTTTTCCATGCCTTACCGTTTGTGTATCTGTAATTCAATGAGTCAAGTATGTCGACGGAGCTCGTGTACTTGTTCAACACATAGACTATGTAGTGAGAAGCTGTGTTGTGAGGTATCATAATCTGCGTTGTTTGGAGACAGAGAGGGTTAAAGATCATTGTTGTTAGAATAACTAAATCTCATGTAAATGTGCAAGCTTAAGGAGAATGAATTTCGTATGTATACTTCTATTCAGTTTTAATTCTTAAGTTACCAGCTTTTTCTTTAAAAGTTCTTTCCCTCTTACAAGGGTTTCAAACTCTTTCAATGCTTCTTCCTCATTGAATTATCGTAGTTCTCCTTTTTTTAAGATCGAGGCCGAGCACAATCTACAGGAAAAAAGTTATGTACTTTTGTAATGATGCAAGTGTTTTTTTGCAAGTTTACTTCATACATTTGCAAATTCTGTAGAGAGTATGGCTCTATCGCTTCTGTTGTATTGTTGCTGTTCTGTCCATTATTCGAACAATGCATTTTGTCATGGAGCCCTCCACCTGTGCATCTCCTATTCGTAGCTGTTGCATCATGTTTTTTCCTATAATCCAATCATTTTGCTTCGAGCTCTCATATACGTTTAGACTATAAGCAGAAAATGTTTACACAAAAAATAGAGTCGCTGGTTAGCTGGCTTTAAAGAGGGGTAACATTTCTTTTTAAAGAGGGGTAACATTTCTTTGTTTTCTGTTTTGAGAAGAGAAACTACTTACTCTCTGCATTTGTCTTGTCATTCTTTGCTCATTAGATATTCATGAAGTGCTATGGCCTTGTCCATACAATTGAAATCTCCTGGCACAAATGTTGGAATGTTGATTTTTCCATAGAGCATGCTCGATGGCTTCACCGGCCTCTTGATCGAGATTTTGTTTGCTGAGCTGCTCTCAGATGATTGAGCCATTGAAGGTTCTGCTGATTCTTGTTGCAAGCTTGCCAGATACTTCGTGCCTTTTTTTTGTTGAATTCATGCTCTTCATCCTGAACGCGTGCTATTTTGATTTCATCGAATGAAAATCCTGTGTTTATAATATGATTGTATTGCTTTAGTTGGTCTGGGTCAAGGCTTAAAAGAAATTCATAAACTTCTTCATGCTTTTTTGTCATTTTGGGGGCTAAGAAGTCTAAAGAGACGGTGCTTGAGGTGCATTGCTGATCGTTTTTGGATCCTAGAGCAGCATCTTGTTTCTTTTTTATCAAGAATCTTTTGTTGTAAATTATTTTGGTCGCATGTTGCTGTTAATATGCAGTCTTGAAGGACGTGGTGTTTCTTCTGCTCAGAAAGCTGTCCTTGTCTAGTCGGTATGTCGTTGCTTCTGTTATCCTCTTTTAAAGCATTGCCTGTTTGTTCAAGTTGCTCTGTGCTGAGGATATTGCTGTTGATGTTTTGCTCGTTAGTGATGACAGTTACTTCTTTAGATTGGTGTGCTATTTTGTCATCTGGGGGTGGGCGATCTGGTTCTATTGGTGGATCCTTCTGTTTGTGGTTTGTGCAAGTTTCTTTGATGACGGCGTGGCTGCTCACATGCATAAGCTTTTCGTGTTCACTGCATATGTCAATAACTTCTTGTCTTGGGTGGTTCTCACGTGCATAAGTTTTTCCTTGGGCTCGGGAATTGGCGGAAACTCTTCTAGTACGTAACATTCTATCCGTTGCATTTCTTTATCTCCCATATCGACTTGAAATTTCAGCATATCTATTAGAATAAAAAAAATCTTATTAGTATCTGGTAGGCTGACAAAATTGCGAGGCTTTGTTTCTGAAAATTTCTCGAATGCTTATTTTTTCTAGGAAGACTAACCTGTTGTAATGATAGTGCAATATTGCCTCTGTGTTGGCTGGTTAGTTGATATAGATTTTTTCCTCAACTCTGGTACTTGTTCTGCCTTTAAGGCCAATGTTGTTCCATCTTGGAAGTAGTGCTTCACGTTCATGTACATATAGAATGTGCAGTCCAATCTGCATGTGGAGGAATTATTGGTTATTATCGCTGGCCTCTGTCGTGAAAATACCTTCTATTATAGAGGAATGGCAGTAGTAAATGTTGCATTGAAAAAAGAAACAAGAGAAATGTTGGAAGCGTTTACGTGTCTCCTCCTTGAAGTGGCACTTGCATTTTGACTTTTTTGAAATGGTCGATACTTCTTTGTAAAAGCTGGAGCTCTGTGTTTATGTGCTTCCAGATTTTCTTTAATTTCCTGGTTACAGTGTTGAAGAATTCTATTGTGCCTGGATATGCAGTTGAAGAGTCAAGGAGTTCAAAGCACTATTTTTCCATGTTAACTGTAACAGTGAAGTAGTGACCGATAGTTTCGTCTTTCTTAAACCCGCGTATCGAACATGGTAGAAGGAACTGCAAAAACACATAATAAAAATAAAACATTTGAAAATCTCTCTTAGATTTATACATGATTTGTTGGTCATAAAGGAGAACTTTGTAGACGTAATTGGATTTTGTTTTTGCACCAGATGCATCCATGCATTTTTATAATCAATTTGTTTATTATTATCGTGTAAGCATTCATGATGGTCAGTGGAACGATGGTGGAAAGGTGGTTGTGGTCGGCGGCGCAGGACATGAATGAAAATAACCGGACAGAGATTTTATGTCTGTGTGGAAGACGCAAAGGAGGAGTTTGTCTCGACCCCTATGAGGATGGTCATTCGATGGCGCACCTTCTCACGACTGGTTTCATGGATGGCTATACTTGGTGGATAGTTGAAGGTGATGAAGATGATGATGATGATGAGGACGCCGACGGGGTAGGCAATGATGTCACGGGGCAAGACGAAGAGATGACCTATAGTGGCGGCGGAGAAGGGGCCGGACATGGCGGCGGGGAAGAGGGCCGGAAATAGCGGCGGAGCTGAGGCCGGACATGGCGGCGGCGAAAACATGGACTACACGCCGCAGACTTCGTCGCTACTACGTTCAATCATGCGGGACCCTCATGTTCAGGAACTGCTTCGCAAGGAGACGAGTACTGATAGAGTTGCTTCTAGAGAGGAGGCCAAGCTGGAGCAAATGCTGGTAGACACGAACACTCCATTGTATGATGGTTGCAATCCCGAGGTGAACCACTTGAGTTTCACGCTCGAACTTCTGAAGACAAAGGCTAAAAACAAATGGACCAACACTAGCCTCGACGAGCTTCTCAAGTACCTAAAGGATGTCCTTCCCGCGGGGAATCTATGTCCTACTAGTGTGGATGAGGCGAAGAAGGTCATGTGCCCTCTTGATCCGCCGTACATTAGATACCATGCATGCATCAATGATTGCATAATTTATCGGAAGGAGCACGCAGAAAAACCCAGCTGTCCGGTGTGCAATGCTTCTTGATACAAGAAGGCCAGAAAGAAATCTCCCTAGAAAGTTGTATGGTACTTACCGATCACTCCCCGTCTGCAATGTTATTTTGTAGATCCCAAGGAAGCAAAGCTCATGCATTGGCACACGGAGAGGAAAAAGCCCGACGATGGAGATAACCCGAAGCTCAGACACCTCGCGGATGCAAGCCAATGGAGAGCTTTCAGTGGTGAATATCGATATTTCGCATGTGATGCAAGGAACATCGTGCTTGGCGCGTGTACCGATGGCATGAATCCGTTTGGTAACCAGAACACCAACCATAGCACATGGCCCGTGTTTGTTTGGATGTACAACATCACCCCCTGGGTGTGCATGAAGTCAAAGTACATACACATGAGAATGTTGATTCAAGGGCCGAAACAACCAAGAAATAATATTAACCTATATTTGGGGCTGCTTCAATAGGAGTTAGACATATTATGGAAAACACCGGCCAAGATATGAGACGCCAGTGAAGGCGAGTATTTCAATATGAGAGCTGCGTGATCACGACGGTGCACGACTATCTCGGTTACATATATGTCGCAGGCCAGGTATGCCACAGATATTGCGGATGCATGCGGTGCATGGATGATACGACGCCTCAGCAGCTAACGTCAATGAAAGAAGGCGAGTCTGGGAAAATCGTGTACATGGAGCATCGAAGATAGCTCGAGAAGGACGACCCGTCAAGAAACCATGGAGATCTATTCAATGATGAGGCTGAGCATCGAGGATCTCCACGTAAGAGGAGTGGCACCGAAATCAATGAGCTGTTGAAAAACTGGGAACAATGCCCTGCGCTGGGAAAGACGATGAAAAAGGCGCCAGAGCCGCTGCTGAAGGTATGGAAGATGATGTCTATTTTCTGGGACTTGGAGTACTGGCACAAACTCGACATGCCTCATTGCCCTGATCAAATGCATATCTGTAAGAATGTCCTTGAGAGCTTGCTTGCGACACTGATGAACATGGCGGATAAGACCAAGGATGTGCCGAAGGCAAGAAAAGACTTGCAAGATTTGAAAATTAGGGCAGATCTGCACATGCCTACCCGTAAAAAGTAAGAGGAGACAGAGACGGAGGCGCGGGAGAAGAAGGGAAAAAAAGTAAAGGAGGGGATTATTGCCCCCCTTCTTACTTCACCTTAAGTCCGGCTGAGATCGATCAATTCTCCAAGTGCCTTACCGGAATCAAAGTTATTTCCGGTTACTGTGGGAAGATAAGCAGATTTTTAGACACGAAGAAGAAAAGGTTCAGCGGGATGAAGTCCCATGACTGTCATGTGATGATGACGCAGATACTACATGTTGCCCTTAGAGGGATAATGGATAGGCACGTCTGTGACAAGCTTATTGGTCTCTGCAACTTTTTCGACGCCATCTCTCGAAAGTCGATCAGTGTGAAGAAGCTCTGAAGGCTACATGAAGAGATCATTGTGATACTAAATGAGCTTGAGATGTACTTCCTACCCGCGTTCTTTGACGTCATGGTGCATCTGTGTGTCCATATTGTGGACGACATAATAGACCTGGTGCC
>NW_025228874.1:5419-16113 GCF_018294505.1 Triticum aestivum
CCGCACTACATGGTGTTGTTTGGGAGGTTGAATGGGGTCGTCAAAGGATTCGTTCGTAACATGTCCCGTCCGGATGGAAGCATCATCTAGGGCTATCTGACACAAGAGTGCATCTCTTTCTGCGAGAATTATCTATATGGCGTAGACGGGCTTGGTGTTGGTTTTCCTGTTAAGAAGCATGTTGGGAGGCTCGAAGGAGAAGGTCACTACAACGGTCGCTGGGAACTGCATGTGGGTTACTCGGATCGATGCAACGACTTTGACATAGCAAACTTAGTAGTGCTACATCACCTAGACGAGGTAGATCCTTTCGTAGCACTCCACAAAGAAACCATCACAAAGAAGTATCGTGACCATGGGCTATGCAGTACAGACGCCGAAGTTACTAGAGAGCACAACTCCACTTTCCTGCATTGGTTCAAAGAGCATATTCTTGCTAATCCCCCGGAAGAGGGCTCTAATGACGCATTGCTCATATACGCCTTAGCACATGGCCCCGCGGCCAACCTCATGACCTATCAGACATACGATATCAATGGATACACGTTCTACACGCAGTCCAAATATATGAACAGTGATTTTCAGAACTCAGGGGTGGCGATGGAATGCATGACTGGCGACAACGGCGCAACTAAGAGATTCTATGGAAGGGTCGAGGAGATCTGGGAGCTTGACTACTCTGGACTGCACAACGCGACAATGTTCCGTGTCAGATGGGCTAAGAATGTCAAACGAGAAAATCGGTATTTCACTACCATGTCTATACCCGAAGCCAAGAGCGCTACCATGAACGCCATCGCAAAAAACGAGCCATGGGTACACGATAAGCAATCCTAGCCATGTTGTCGTGAGGAGAGGCAAAAGGAACGCCATTGGAATGGATGAAGTCGCCAGCGAGGAAGACTACGACCAGTACGGCAACCCGATGAGGGAAGATGACAATGACGATGAAATATACGTCAGAAGAAGAATCAATACTACGTTACCTAAGAACGATCATACTCCATGGAAAAGGAAAAGTTGCAATGAGGGGCTCCATTATTCGTCAATGAACAAGAAGGGAAAGAAGCTCACTCAAAAACGGAAACGCCGACGCTGAGAAACCGTTATGGGTCAAATATTGTAATATATATGTTCCTATTTCCTATTTTGTATGCACACTTAACTATTATGGGTCAATTGATGTAATATATATGTTCTTATTCGTATGCACACTTAACCGTTATGGGTCAAATGATGCAATATATATCGCCCTAGTTATGTACATTGTATCAATGGAAAAGAAAAGAAAAGAAAAAATAGAAAAGTAAAAGAAAAAGAAATGAAAAAGAAAAATGAAAAAAGAAAAGGAAAATAAAAAGAAAAAAAATTGAAAAAATAGCAGTAGCGCTGTTTGAAGAAAAGCGCTATAGCTACGTTAGGTAGTAGTAGCGCTGTCTAAGAAACTCGCTATAGCTACTTCAAATAGCAGTAGCGTTGTTTTTGAAAACACGCTACTGCTACGTTGAGATAACCCCCCGCACACTACTAGGGAAAAGCCTGTACACAGAATCTTACTAGTAGCGAGGGTCCTCGCTACTGCTACTTACTAGTAGCGCAGGTTTTTAAACCTTGCTACTACTAAGTTGATAGCAGTAGCGCGGGTTTTAACCCTCGCTACTACTAAGCGGTCTCTACCGTGCCCCCCGGGACATGCCATAGTAGTAGCGCGGGTTCTTAACCCTCGCTACTACTAAGTTGATAGCAGTAGCGCTGGTTTTTAGCCCCTCGCTACTACCGTGGTGCCATAGTAGTAGCGAGGGGTAAAAACCCGCGCTACTACTAAAGGTCCCATTTTCAAACTCTACCCCCTGGTGGATCGCCTTTTCAATTTAAAAAAAATAAAAGAAAATGATGAAAATGTAAAATAAAATAAAATAAAATAAGTTTCCCATGTGATATGTGGTCTAGTTGTTGGGAAAATTTGCAAATATGAATTTCGACTTTATTTGCAAAATCTCTCGAGAATTTGTAAAAATGGGCATAACTTTTGCATACTAACTCGGATGAAAAAGTTTTTTATATGAAAAATCATCTACTCGAAAAGTTACATCCAAATTTAACGGGGGAACCCCGTTAAACATTTTCAAAATCCTCAAAAACCTAACAGAAAAAAAGTTACGGGGCTTTTAAGATCTGGAGGCAAAAAAATTCATCAAATTTCAGTTTTTTTGTTTTTGTTAAATCTGGTCAAACTATGGTCAAACTAATTATTCAAGAATATTAGTGTTACTAAATAATTATTTTAGTTTTTTTGAATTTTGGTCAAATCTAGTCAAACTATGGTCAAATCTGGTCAATGGTCAAACTATGGTCAAACTAATTATTCAAGAAATATTAGTGTTACTAATTTTTTAGAACAATAGTTTCAAATTCAAACAGTGAAATGTGTGACTTCATGCTCAAGCTAAATTCCCGAGGTTAATAGGATTGACATCTTACTATTGTCAGGAAAACAACAACTGCAGACTTGGAAACGAGGGAGAATAGAACCCGGAGCGTGCTCAGGCTGGAGTAGTGAGAGGATGGGTGACTGTCCGGGAAGTTAGATGATTTGGAATGATGAGAGGTGATTAGAGATTAAATTGAGCAGCGATGAGGGTTGATTAGAGATTTGAGGTTAAAATAATTCAGAAATTTGAAAATTAGGGAAAAAAATCGATTTTTTTTTCGAAAAAATTCAAAAAAAAAATCAGAGATTAGAGATTAGTAGTAGCGCGGGTTTTTACCGACGCTACTACTAAAGGACGTAGTAGTAGCACGGGTGGCACCCACGCTACTGCTATACGTTAGCTGTAGCGCCTTATTAGTAGCGCCGGCCCCCGCGCTACTTATAGGCCCAAAACCCGCGTTGCTGCTAGGCTTTTCCCTAGTAGTGGTAGGCTTCCCTCCTCTGCTTCCTCCCTCAAATCCCAACCCCCCCTCTCTCTCTACGCTCGCAGCCGGAGCCCATACCCTTGCCCACGCCGCCGGAACCCCTGCCGTCGAGCATTGCCGGAGCCCCTCCCCTCGAGCATCGCCAGAGCACTTGCCGCCGGAGCCCTCGTGGTGTCGCCGCCACGCCTCTGGTGCGCCAGTCTCGCCACCACCCGCCTCGTCGTTACCACGCCACCGTCTCCCCCGACATCCACCGCCGCGCCAGCCTCATCCCTTCCTCCTCCACTTCCCCACAGTCGTCTCCCCCAACAACCACCTCCCCGTTGTAAGCCCTCCTCTCCCCTCCCCACTTCTCTCTCTGCTCTCTGTCATTTGAACCCTAGGTTAGTTAGGATCGATTATGAACCCTAAGTGACATTTGAACCGTAGGTTAGTGCCATGTATACCCTACGTTAGTGCTAGATTATGAACCCTAGTTAGGATTAACCCTAGTTAGTATGAACCCTAGGTTTCAAATTAGGACATAAATTTAGCTAGGTTTTCAAATTAGGACAGAAGTTTATATAGGTTTCAAATTAGGACAGAAATTTAGGGTTAGGTGTTTTAGGTGTAGCTAAAAGAAAAAAACAGAATTGATTATATAGGTTTCTTGCATTTTCTTCAAGTTCTACAGAATGTTGATTCATGTGATATTTGGACATGTCATATTTGGACATGTGGTATTTTGGACATGTGTGATTTGGAAAATGATGGTTATGTGCAGGGTAAATGATCCGAGTGGTCTATGTTTCACCGGAATGTTGATTCATTTTTGTTCCGATGGAATTCAGGAGTTCGATATGTCCACTTTTTAGCAAAGGTCATGCCGAAAATTCCCGTGAATTTTGTAATGACTTGTGCTAGAAAGTAGGCATATCGAGTGCCGGGATTTGCTGTGATGGGAATGAAACGGCATTCTGGCAAACCATATACCTTTTCTTAGGTCATTAGTCAAAGAACAAAACGAGGAGACTTAATCGTAGGAAACATGTCGAACAGCGAAGAAAATGGGCATTCTGACCACGATGGAGAGGAGATGGATTATGAGTGTGAACAAAACTACCTTGACTATTTGTATGCTAAGCATAGTCCAGGTTTGCAGGGCGGCCTCGATGATGGTACTAACATCGACATTGACAGTGACGGCACCAGCACCGATGGCGGTGCCAAGACCGGCGGGGAAGGTACCGGCGCCGAAGCCGCTAATGAAAAGAAGAAGCAAAAGAAGTAGAGGATACGAAAACCTAACAAACTCAGCATCAGACGACCGGTGATCGCAAAGATGGCCCCTGGCAAGTTTGAGCCATTAGAGCCGGAAGAACCTCGCAAGTGCTACGGGAACCAAGTCGGATGCATCCTATGGGAAACCGTGAGCATCAACGACGATCACTTAAGGGGTAAAGAACATTTGATGCAGTTGCTCCTAACGAAGCTGCACAAGAGATTCAAGTTCCCCGACCGGGATGACGACATATAACACATGTGGGATGATCCGAAGATGAAAAAGATTAAGAATCATGCCATGGGCATGTTCAACAATGATTTGGCCTCCTGGAGAGGGAGGTTGAAACAAGCTATTGAGGCTAAAGAACCCATGGCCAAGATTCTGGAGGAAAATCCGTCACTTACGGAAGAGGAGTTCCAAAAGTTCAAGGACACTTGCGCTACCGAGGCAGCCAAGGCTAAGGCTGCGAAATTCAAGAGCCTTCAACAAAGGAACACGGGGAACCAATGCCTCGGAAGCCGTGGCTACCTTGGCAAAAGGCCCATATGGGATAAGGATGACGTGGAACATGAAGTCGCGGGTCTCCCAGACCCCTTCGCGAAGTTCACCAACCCCTTGGAGGGTGACTTCATCAGGTCCCGCTACAAGTGGGACATGGAAAAGAACATTTTTTGCATAGACCCGATCACGAGGAAATTGATTATAATACTGGTAATTATCTCTTACCACCTTACATTTAGCTTCTAATCAAGTCGACTACACATTCGTAAATGGTTCACATTCCTTCCGCAGGACAAGCAACACAAGCTTGCAGCCGAAAGCCATTCTTCGTCGATGAGGCCCAAGTGGAACACCCCTCTCAACCAGGCCTTGAACGAACTTAAGGAACACCCTTTGGGCTAGCGGCCGCAATATGGACGTGTGCACGGCGTCGGAGATGGCGCCAAGTGGAAGGTCTTTTACAACGACTGTCCGGAGGCCAAGGAGCAGAAAAATAAGTTCAGTCAGGCGGACATAGATGAGAAGGTGAAGCATGCGTTCGAGAAAAGACAAGCCGAGGACGCGAAAAAAGCAGCTGAGGAGAAAAATGGGTTGCTACAGCATTTAGTCGATGCAGCTGTAGCCGCCTGCAGAAATGATTTCTCTACTAACTTGATCCCGGCCGTCATCAACCGGACGAGGGAAAATCCAGAGAAGATGGTAGATGATTTCCCCATGCCCAGCTTCGTCGGGAGCAACTCGATGAACATCACAACCGCACCATCACCTGCTCACACAACTGCTCCTGCTCCCGCACCCGCACCCATACCCGCTCATAGCAGCACGTCTGTAGTATCTGGCACGCTAGGTGGGCCTTCGTCTTTGGCTGAGCTCAATGCCCTCACGGTAATTACACATCGCACCAACATATATCTAGAATATTCCATTTTCGTTGCCTATCGAATGTTTAACGCTGCAGGCATGTCTTTGCAGGTCGACGAAACCCCGTGCACCATACTCTACTTGATCAAAGGCCAGAAGGTGGACATGGGAAAGGAGGTGATAACAAAGCCCTTGGAACTGACATTCCACGGCCAGCCGATACCTGCTAGCCACTTCAGGGTTGCCTTGTCGAGTATGAAATCAGGGCACGAGGATTTGCCTCCTCCAGTGCGGATCGGGGCAAAGGACGACGAGACCCCGCCGCGGCTTGGAAACTGCAAAGGGTTGGATGCTACTATGGCCGAATAATCTTGTTCGCGTAGAGGCGGCCGAGAGCATGCCAATAACCAAACATCAGCAAGCAGGTATGAACACCACCACCCCGCCTATGCAATTACCAGCGCCTGTAGTGCTGGGTGAGAGCGTCGGACGACGCGACGAAGGGGGTCCAATAGTGGCTGATGTAATTGCCCCCGTAGAACAAAGAATGGATGATGAGATGGACGAGGATGACCCTCTTTAGTTCCTCAATACAGGTGCCTATGACATGACTTAGAAATGACGAGTCATCCATATAACGACTCGGGCTATCAGCATGCTGATGAGGAGATGGATGGTGTGCCCGGGCAGGAATGTCCTAGCAGGGTTGATTGCAAGAAGTCTCTCTTCATGTAATCCTCACAGGACATGCCTGAAGATGCCGCCCCAATGCAGGCTCAACTAGCCGAGGGTCGTACAGTGCTTAGCCCGACAACACTGGGGCAGGCGTTAAGGAAAGGTTTGGATGGTCAGCCCAAGAGAAAGGAGAGGAGGAGACCAGCGAAGAAAGGCTCTGCTGCCTAAAAACAAGCTAGAGCACATAGCAGCCAGACCGGATTCAGAAGAACATGTACCCGTCAAAGGTGCGTCCATGTTCCATGTCACGGGTGAGCCGATACTACAAAACCGCTGGAGGCCATATCAGGGGATCTCAGGAGACTGCACGACCATGTGCTGTCGACTGAGTTAAGCCTACTAGCCTCGAAGGATCCAAGATATCCGACATACATGGCTCGTGTGCCTGAGGGGAAGTGCTACATTGAGACACGGCCCACGGAGGTGTTCTTCCTGTAGTTTGAGCATATCTTCGAGATGTTTCTGACTAGGCGGCTCGATTTTACAATCGTCCGCCTGTTTGCACTACATATAAGCTCCATCATGAAGAGAGAACAAGTCTTGCAAACCTGTGTGGCGGATCGATACTACATGCATGAGTCCTTCTTGAGTGACGACCACTTTGAGCGTAAAACTGCTAGGGAGTACCTCGAAGACTTCATGATACAGAATAAGGACCAGGAAATTGCCCTCCTGCCTTATCATCCAATGTAAGCCAGTGCCGGACAACCCTTTCGTACATTTCAATCATTCCTTCTCGCTCATATGGAAAATAATTTGAGGTATTTTTTCCCTGCAGCAACCAGCGCGCCATGCTTATCATTCTTTACCAGCGAGTCTCCCGCACCGTGTATTTTGACCCTACCAGAAACTACGAGAAGGACTACACCCACGGAATGAATATTCTAGATGATGCTCTCCAAGGCTTCAACTTGAGGGGTGGCTACCTGTAGATCGGGAAACAAAGGAACCGCAAGACGGGTTTCTCCCATAAAACTAACTTCTGCTGCATCCATGTCTCGAAACCAAGCAAGAACGATGGATTCTACCTCCTCCATCTCATGATGGAGTTCAGAAGGGATCACCAAAAGCTTCGCATGACAACCAGAAGCGATGATCATATTCGCAAGTGGGTAGAATCTCAAGGACAAGCGGATTATAAACTTAGAGATGACTTCTTTCGCATCCAGAGGGACATTGCGACGATCATCATGAAAGAAGTGGTTGAAGAGAAGGGGATATTCCACCACGGCCCTATATCACGAGCTGACATCCGAACTCACATAGGAATGCAATGTCAGGACCTCACGTCATTCAAGAAGCTAGGGTGCATCCTCGATGATACGGATGAATGGAACTTCTAGTTATTTACAATGCCAATGATGATGATATGTGTCGGTTGAACGTGTATACTTTCTATAGCGATGAAACTTTGTGATGTCCACAGTCCCTGCCAAACTTGCGTAATGCTACTTTGTTAGTGGGTACGATGACCTGCGTACCTCTAGTTAATTAGTTTGCCTATGATGAAACTTGATTATTTATGTTTACTATACGTTGCATCTATTTGCTAACCCTTTCTTTTTCGTGTTGCTCAAGTATATTTTGTTGCATATGATTGTGCATTCTCTTGATAAAGATGTATCTTTAACAGGTACCTAGATCCTTGATGGCGAAGAAGAAGTTCTATGTCGTGTACACAGGCAAGGTTACGGGAGTGTACGACGAGTGGCCCAAGTGTCAAGCGCAAGTGGACCGGTTCTCGGGCGCTAGCCATAAAGGGTTCAAAAGCAGACAAGAAGCAGAAGCCAGCTACTTGAGGTTCACGCTAGCGTGAGAGAGGAATCATAACCGCCACCTCATGTACTACATAGTTCTGCTCTCACTCATAGTGATAGCTCTTCTCATGTAGATGGTTGTTTATATGGATGACGATGTAGTTGCAAGTATTCAAGACTTGTTCCGCTATTTCAAGATGATGACGAGAGACCACTTTGTGTTGGATGATGATGATGATGATGACATGATTTAATAAGACTATTTGTATGTGTATGCTATGATTACATTTGTATGTGTATGATATGCTAGAGATTATTGTTTAAAGCATGTACAAATACAAAAGAAATATGCAGAAAAAAAATCAAAAACTAATAAAACTACCAGTAGCGAGGGGAATGAAGTTAGGAGTAACTTGCACTTAGCAGTAGTGTTTCTTATGGTAAAGCGCTGCAGCTATTAGCAGTAACACGTTCACCTGAAGCACTCTACTGCTACCCATGTATAGAAGTAGCGCCATATCAGTAGTGCGGGACCCCGCGCTACTGATACACCTTAGACCCGCGCTACTGCTAGGCTTTTCCCTAGTAGTGCAATCTGGTTTTTATTGGCCCACCCTACTCTTTTCAAAGATGCCTGTAAGTTTGTTTTATCTTGTGATGAATGCCAAAGAATTGGTAAACATCAGGAAATGCCAATGAACTATTCACTTGTTGTTGAACCATTTGATGTTTGGGGTTTTGATTATCTGGGACCTTTTACTTGCTCCCATGGGTATACACATATTTTGGTTCCTGTTGATTATGTCACAAAGTGGGTAGAAACTACTCCAACTAGTAGTGCTGATCATAACACCTCCATTAAAATGCTTAAAGAAGTTATTTTCCCAAGGTTTGGAGTCCCTAGATATTTAATGACTGATGGTGGTTCACACTTTATTCATGTTGCTTTCCGAAAAATGCTTGCTAAATATGATGTTAACAATAGAATTGCATCACCCTATCATCCTCAATCTAGTGGTCAAGTTGAACTTAGCAATAGAGAAATAAAATTAATACTACAAAAAATTGTCAATAGGTCCCGAAAGAATTGGTCTAAGAAACTTGATGATGCACTTTGGGCCTATAGAACGGCTTATAAAAATCCTATGGGTATGTCTTCATATAAAATGGTTTATGGGAAAGCTTGTCATTTGCTTCATGAGTTAGTACATAAAGCATATTGGGCAACTAGATGAATGGAGAACCCAAGCTTATGAAAATGCCAAACTATTTAAAGAAAAACTTAAAAGATGGCATGACAAAAGAATCCAAAAGCGGGAATTAAAAGTTGGTCAACATGTTCTTTTGTACAATTCTCGTTTTAGATTCTTTGCAGGAAAACTTCTTTCCAAATGGGAAGGACCATATATCATCGAAGAAGTTTATTGCTATGGAGCTATCAAGATTAATAATGCTGAAGGTACCAACCCGAAGGTGGCCAATGGACAAAGAATTAAACACTATATTTCGGGTACGCCTATTAATGTTGAAACTAACACTATCCAAACAATGAAACTGGAGGAACACATAAAAGAAACCTTCCATAACACTCTAGAACCATGAAAAGGAAAACGTATGTGATACGGTAACTAAACAGTCTCCGAAAAATCCGCAATTTTTTTTCTATCAGTTTTGGAATATTAGAACAAATAGGAAAAATAAGAAACAACCGGGAGGGCAACCCAGGTTCCCACGAGACACTAGGGCACGCCAGCCCCACCTGGCGCGTCCTGGTGGGTGGTCGGCCCCTCGGGCACTCTCCCGACTCCGTTTTTCTTCCATGTGCTTGTTTACCAAGATAAAAAAAATCTTTATATATACCCCCAGATGATTTGACCGCCGCATTACGGAGAAATCCTCTGTTCTTGTTTTGTGTTGTTTTCCCGTCCGATCTATCAAGCCAGGCATCATGTCTTCTCCCTCCTCCAACATTGAAGAAGGCGATGCTTGGTTGCTACAGGTGGAGTTAAGGGGAGAGGGGACTGAGGAGATCGCCATGGAATAAGATGAAGGGAACTTGCTTGGAGTTCACCATCCAGCCTCCGAGAGGGGCACATTGGTCCGCATCTCCACTTTTCCTAATCCCCATCAAGCCATGAGATCAACGAATGATCAAGAGAGACCTGAAGAGCAAGAAGGACTCACTCCAACGAGGCCTTTGCACATGTTACATCGAAACAACTTTCACAATTTGATTCACAACTATGGGTTTGAAAATACTCCTCGTGTGCACACACCGTCCAATTGGGACATATCTCGTCCAAGGGAAAGTTGCTTCATCGAACAAGAACACTGAGTTGCTTCATCGAGCCCTCCGAGAAATTCAAATTTGAGGGAGGCACTCATGAGTATGTTGGAGAAAAAGACTACCTCATCTTCATCACCAAAGAGGGATACTTGAGTACATGGGTATGGGCACTCCCCTTGGCTTGTGCCAAGCTTGGGGGAGATGCCCCGGTATCGTGTCACCATCACTTTTGTTACCTTTACCTATCTTAGTTCGATCATCAGTCATTCCGTGATTTAGTTGAATAAAAGTTTAGTATGATCTATTTTTGAGTGCTAGTTTCGTGATCTATCTATCTATATAATTGAGTGAGAGTTATATAAAAAAGGAAAAA